>NC_133381.1:40207002-40476886 GCF_049309525.1 Garra rufa
AGAAAAATCAATATTAACTCACACAACAGCCTTTCTACAAACTTTCCAAATAAAACTTATGATTTGTTATATATAGGAAAAGCTTATTGAATTGTAGGAAAGAAGCTTCATAGCCTGAGGCAGTGCATTCATTACATTCACAATAAAATAAAAAGTTTCCAATAATTGGATAAAAAAACTGCCGTAAGCTTCTTTTTAACAACTTTTTTTTTATACTACAAAATGTATTCCCTGTGAAAAATATGGTGTGACACAAATCACGTGATGATGTGTCAATTAAGGCAATCGTCCATATTATCCATTTTACTGCACTGGGACAACACGTTTTGAAAGAAAAATGTAATGGGTTATATGGGTAATGTATAAAAAATCAAAAAAATCAAATTATAAGCATTTCATAAATTTGTGATATATGTGACTCACTTTCAATGTTGAAATAATATCAATCAGCAGACTTGTAGAACTATTGGCGCTTAGTAATCCTTACCAAAAAGAAGTATACTTCAAGTATATATTTTTAAGTATACTTTATGTAGTAAGTATACAAACATCAGCGTACTAGTAGTATACTTTTAAGTGTACCATTTCAATTTTCCTTGGAACTAAATTGGCCCAATTTCTAGTGTATATAAAAGTATACTTTTAATTATACTTTAAGTATAACAGTAGTAAACTTTGAGTGCACAACTAGTTTACATCTATGTTTTCAGTTTGCATTGAACTTTTAGGTATACTGATGGTTTACTAATTAAATACTTTTTTATGCACTTTTTTCTGTCTCAGTAAACTACTAGTTTAGTAGTTTTATACTGCAAGTATACTCATAAGTTTTCTTTAAGTGAACTTTACATCATACTTTAAATATACTACCATGACCCTATCTAGGTATTAATTTGTATATTTTGTAATATGAATATCTGAACATACAAAACATTAAAAGAATTCTAGCTTCATGCATTCTTTTTTCATAGTTTTTTAAGTTTCATAAATAAAAAATACATAAAGAACAGTTAAAAAAAAAAAAAAAAAAATCATGATAATCAAAAAGTAGATGATCAACACCCCAAAGCTTTCCAGTCACAATAATATCTTCATGGGTCGACATTTTATTCCATAACATTTCAAAGTTTTACATATCTATTGTTTATGCCCGACTATTGTGTTAGATTATGTGGAAGCATCTGTTGTTTCGGTTTCTTCTTCACTTGTGTTTTGTGCAATAGCGTCCCTAGCGTAAAACAATGAAAACACAAATTCAAATGTATTACTTTTTCTAAGTATAAGTCAAGTATACCTAAATGTCATTTAAAGTATATTTCTAGGAAGTATATTTCTGAGAAATACACAAAAAGTATACTGAAAGTGTACTTCCCTATATTTGGTTTAAGTATACTAATAGCACCCTTGAATAAACTTCTTTTTCGTAAGGGAAGCTGCAATCACATTTGTGACCCTGGACCACAAAACCAGTCTTAAGTCGCTGGGGTATATTTGTAGCAATAGCCAAAAATACATTGTATGGGTCAAAATTATTGATTTTTCTTTTATGCCAAAAATCATTAAGAAATTAAGTAAAGATCATGTTCCATGAAGATTTTTTGTAAAATTCCTACTATAAGTATATCAAAATGTAATTTTTGATTAGTAATATGCATTGTTAAGATCTTAATTTGGAAAACTTTAAAGGTGATTTTCTCAGTATTTAGATTTTTTTGCACCCTCAGATTCCAGATTTTCAAATAGATGTATCTCGGCCAAATATTGTCCTATCCTAACAAACCATATATCAATAAAAAGCTTATTTATTGAGCTTTCATATGATGTATACATCTCAGTTTTGTAAAATTTAACCTTATGACTGGTTTTGTGGTCCATGGTCACATTTATGACTGAAGTCATATTTTAAGAATAAGCTTCTAAAAAACTCACTAATCTGATTTTTGGGTTAATTTCCCTATTGTTTCATCGCATTAAAACAACAGTTTGATCCTTACTTGAGTTCTTGTGAGTTGGAGGCCATCATACTTCGAATGCTTTTGTCTGCTAAAGGACAACCTGAAAGACTAAAAGATTGCACACGCAGATGTTAGTAAAACAAAACAGTGGTCAGACATGCTACTAATTCTAAACACCAAACACACAGACATTATTCACTCAGAAAACAAGCCATGGTGCAAGTGAAAGGGATTTTCTGCTTTCTATGTTAACCCTCTGAATAGCAAAGCATTTTTGTTCTTGGTATTAGCACTTGGTGAAATATTCAAAGGGTTAACATGGAGAGGCAGTCTCTGATAACGTTCTGACAGCATAGTTGAAGTAAGCTGAAAACAATAAATTCATCGGACTGAATCCACCATTAGAAAATGGAGTCACACCTTCTATGTGAGGCGTAATTACCGGTTACGTGACCACTCCCATCACACCCTGGGGTTGGACATCTGTCTCCAGAAAAAATAGACAGAATGAAAGGCCAAAATCCAAAACATAATAAAGGAAACAAAATATTAGATTACCAAAAGTAAAGGAAAAAGCCTGGTAGAAATGGCAACACTTCAATCGAGTCCCCAAAGGAGCATTACAACACTTTTGTGTGCATTACAGGGGTAAATGTTAGAAACATGAAGACCTGAATGTTTTTATTAGGGCTGCCAATTTGTATACATTTCTGATCATATGAATTCTAGGATATATAAAATAATTCAAGTAGTCAGCAACTGTCAACCACAATAAGGATGGCGTCACATTATAGCAATTCTGT
Organism: Garra rufa; assembly: GCF_049309525.1. NCBI lineage: Eukaryota > Metazoa > Chordata > Actinopteri > Cypriniformes > Cyprinidae > Garra > Garra rufa. The sequence goes on from NC_133381.1 coordinate 40,209,761, forward strand.
CTGAAATCAGAGATACTTACTGAAATTAAAGCCATATAGCCTACATTTCTCTACACTGTTGCTTAAATGAATGCTAATTTAAGTTGGGGAAACTCAAATCAGACTCTTTTACAACTGGCTATTTTTTTCCACTGAATTGCATCTTCATTGATGCTTTTTGGAAACAAAAAAAAATGATTATCTAATCATATTTTCTTTCATACATTCTGGGAACAGACGAAAATATAAATCTGTTAATACAACAAAAATATTTTTATATGTGACCCTGGACCACAAAACCAGTCATAAGGGTTATTTTTTTTTTTAAATTGAGAAACATCATCTGAATAAATAAGCTTTTCATTGAGGTATGATTTGTTAGGATAGGACGATATTTGGAAGAGATACAACTATTAGAAAATCTGGAATCTTAGGCTGCAAAAAATAAACAAAATACTGAGAAAAGTGCCTTTAAGGTTCTTAGCAATGCATATTACTAATATTATATAATTTTTAACATGCATTTTTGATTAGTAATATGAAGTTTTGATATATTTATGGTTGGAAATTTACAAAGTATCTTTATGGAACATGATCTGTATGTAATATCCTAATGATTTTTTTGGCATAAAAGAAAAAAAATAAAATAATTTTGACCCATACAATGCATTTTTAGCTATTGCTACAAATGTACCTGTGCTACTTAAGACTGGTCACATATGTGACCCTGGACCACAAAACCAGTCTTAAGTCGCTGGGGTATATTTGTAGCAATAGCCAAAAACACATAGTATGGGTCAAAATTATTGATTTTTCTTTTATGTCAAAAATCAAGAGGAAATTAAGTAAAGATCATGTTCCATTAAGATTTTTTTTTGTAAAATTCCTACTGTAAACCTATCAAAATGTAATTTTTGATTAGTAATATGCATTGTTAAGAACTTAATTTGGACAACTTTAAAGGTGATTTTCTCAGTATTTTGATTTTTTTGCACCCTTAGATTCCAGATTTTCAAACAGATGTATCTCGGCCAAATATTGTCCTATCCTATCAATAGAAAGCTTATTTATTGAGCTTTCATATGATGTATACATCTCAGTTTTGTAAAATTTAACCTTATGACTTTTGTGGTCCAAGGTCACATATATGCTAGACTACCCTGAAAATACAATATATCTAGGTCTAAATCCAAATGATCACTTGTATCATAATTATATATTTTTCATATCGCACATCCATAAAACTTTGTTAAAGAATATGGGCATTATGGATATAACAATATTTACTTTTTGCAAAGCTATTTTGAAACCATGTGTATTGAGAAAAATATACTATACAAATAAAATTGGATTATTAAATGCATTTGTTTTTCTTTAGATCATTAAGTGTGTTAAATTGACAGCCCTAATTTGCATACCTGTTTGGTCCAGTAACAGTCTATGTATTGGTGCCTAGTTGAACATAACTCTGATTGGTTGTTAACGCAAAGTGTTGCCCAAATATCTACTGATGTTGTTTTTTAATGGTTTTCATTTCTAGTTCATTGTTTCCAGTTTAGCTTCACTGTCTGCAAGAGTGTGTGAGTCCTAAATCACATCCCATCCCAGAGAAGCTGAGCCATGAACAGCTCGAATGAAATGATGTTTTAAATTCATAAAGCATTATAAAAATAAGTGTAATCTGTGTCCTGACTCTACGGTTATGTCAGATCACGTGGCATGCAGTAGTGCTGAGCACTAAAGCAGAGAGCAAGAGAAGATAAAGGAAGAGACGGGTGAAGACAGAGCTGCGGTGGGCGATCACGTCATTCCCCCGTAGTGCTTACGTTATCAGGTCCTTTTTGCTTTCTTTGCAAGGCGGGAATTTTGGTTTGGGACTGGGGATGCCCACGTCAGTTGTGTACACGCTGTCCTCTAAAATGTCCTGGAAGGGATCCAGATCGTCAGACTGTAACGACAAAGCCAGAAATAAAGAGAGAGACCTGTTAGTAGCCTCTTAGTTGTTTTACAACCATCTCTTTCATTTTGAACGGCTTAGATTTTCTCAGTTTAGTGTCTTTTTTAAGGTCAATTCAAATCATTTTGATCCTTTTTTCCAAATGACAGCCATTTAAAAGTAGCAATGTACAATTATTAGCCTACTCAATGAAATATTGTGAAATAATATTACAATTTAAAAGAACTGTTACATTGTTACACTATTAGATGGCAACAAGAGACTGTCCTGATTCAGTAGCTAAGACTTTTATATCCAAAGGGAGAAAAAAACAATGTTGTAAACAAGGAGATTGCACTATTCTTCCAATATTTTGTGTTTGGGGAAAGCCTTTTCTATTTTAGCATGACTGTGCAAGGTCCATAAAGACATGGTTGGATTAGTTTGGCTCAACCTCATCAAACACCTTTGAGATGAACTGGAACAGAGATTGTGTGCCAAATTTTCTCGTTCCAACATCAGAACCTACAGTGCCTTGCAAAAGTATTCATAGCCCTTCATTTTTTATGTTAAACTGCTTTAAATTAGTTTTTCACCACATCTGTTTACACTCCGTACACCATAATAATTACAAAGCAAAAACCAGATTTGCAAATTTTACAAATGTATTAAAAATAAAACACTGAAATAAGTAGATTGCATAAGTATTCATACCCTTAACTCAGTACATAGTTGAAGCACCTTTACAGCCTCAAGTCTTTTTGGGTCTGATGTGACAAGCTTTGCACATCTGCATTTGGCAATTATCTGCCATTCTTTGCCTCACCTTTTCACCTCTCCATCTCTGTCAGCTTGGATGGGGGCTGGCAGACATTTTCTAGAGTCCTAGTTGTCCCAATCGTCTTCCATTATGGATAATGCTTCTGTCAACCTTCAATGCAGCAGATTTGTTTCTGAACTCTTCCCTAGATCATTGCCTTAACGCAAGTCTGTCACTGAGCTCTACAGGCAGTTATCTTGACCTCAGGACTTGGTTTTTGCTCTGATATGCATTTTCAGCTGTTAGACCTTTTCTGAGAGGTGTGTGCCTTTCTAAATCATACTCATTCAAATGAATTTGCCACAGTTTAACTCCATTGAAGTGTAGTAACATCTAGAAGCAATATGAATGCTCCTGAGCTAAATTTCGAGTGTCCCAGTAAAGGGTATGAATACTTATGCAATGGGATCTTTTCATTTTTTTTTTTCTAATAAATTTGCAAAGTTGCTACAAACCTGTTTTGTGCTTTGTCATAATGGTGTATGAGATGTAGATTGATGTGGGAAAAAATACATTTAAAGCAGTTTAACATAATGCTGCAACAAAATGTGAAAAAAAAAAAAAGAATACTTCTGCAAGGCACTGTACCTCACAAATGCTTCACTGGTTGAGTATGCAAACATTCTCACAAAAACACTCCAAAATGTTGAGTAAAGCCTTCCCAGAAGAATGGACATTGTAGTAGCTGCAAAGGGATAATTGACTAAATATCAATGTCTATGTATTTAGAATGCAGTATCATTAAAGTCCCTGTTGGTGCAATAGTCAATTGTCCCAATACTTACGTATGCATAGATTTTATAATAATAGTATAGACAAAAGGATGCAAATGCCTGTATGGAATTGACAGACTTGTGACTTCCTCGACAGAATCCCTCCTTCAACCATCTGTCAATCAGCTTGCCTTTATTGTCACAGGCACACATGAAATCCTTACTTTAAAAATGCACATTTGTTCCACACACCCAATTTGTATGCAAATGGATGCATCTGTTGGATGTTGAGAAGTGCACAACAATCAGTCCCTCCACAATTAACCAAGCAGAGGGCTGTGAGAATAAATGTGTTAGTTGTGCAGCATCAGTGAGACTTTCAGATTTCAGAAAATGCCTTTAGAACAGTAGGATTCACAGCGAGACTATTGGTATGAAGATAAAGAAAGAAACCCATATCTAGGTGGAGATGGAAATCAGTGTTGCCATACACTAGATGGCACTGTGGTGATGTACCAAAATCTATGTATGTGTCAATGTCCTCTGCAGCTCTGTGTGATACCTTTCACATTTCAGGTGATCCAACAAGCTCTTTTCAGCATCATACTCACACAAAGGTCTATTTAAACATTAAAACACCTTCCTAATCAAACGAGAATTGCATATTAACAATGAACTATGTAGTACCTTAATCAAACCAAGTGTGTGCTGTTGTAGTAATGTTTGTGTTAATAAATCCATAGCCCAATGTATCAATGATAATTTTCAACATTCAGCAAAAAAGAAATCATGTCAGTTGAGTTTTTTAGAGAGTAACTAGAACGCAAACATAGACTTTCACCAAGCCAGCTGATCTCAGGAAATATAAAAATCAAGTCTAATATTTGAATGCAATATATTTGATAAAAATGCCAACTCAGATCTAAAAGAGATTTTAGATTCAAATCATCATCTTCATTTGGTGAAGCAACATCCAACAGTTTTTATTTCTCTGAACAAAACCATGCACTCTTACTCTCTCTTTCTTTCTCTCCCTCCTGTCTCTTTCTCGTCTCAGTGTGAGCTGGCTTAAATACAAGATCTTAAGCTCCTCTCTGCTGATGTGGCTGAGGTGTGTGTGTGTGTGTGTGTGTAGGTCAGGTTTTGCCCACATCGCAGGCACCGATTGTCCCCACATGCATAGTAAAACCTGAAATTATATATTGTGTGGAGCAGCCAACAATTCTCATGAGAAAAATGTCTCAAGAATCATACAAATAATGCCTTCATGAAACTGGAAAAATGAGAGTTGGATTGGGGAATACATTTAGATTGTAGACATAAAAAAAAACATATACATCCAAGTGTGTGTGGTTGAAACTCCCTGAATACCCAACTTCATTAGAGACTGAATAACAAAATGAAGATTGTGTCACCATTTACTCACTTTCTAACCTGTATGGCTTTTATTTTTCAGTTCAGCTGAACACTAAAGGTGAATGTGTAAAGAATATCCTGAGCCACATTTGTGACCCTGGACCACAAAACCAGTCATAAGGTTAAATTTTACAAAACTGAGATGTATATATCATATGAAAGCTCAATAAATAAGCTTTCTATTGATCTATGGTTTGTTAGGATAGGACAATATTTGGCCGAGATACATCTATTTGAATATCTGAAATCTGAGGGTGCAAAAAAATCAAAATACTGAGAAAATCACCTTTAAAGTTGTCCAAATTAAGTTCTTAACAATGCATATTACTAATCAAAAATTACATTTTGATATGTTTACAGTAGGAATTTTACAAAAAAATATTCATGGAACATGATCTTTACTGAATTTCTTAATGATTTTTGGTATAAAAGAAAAATCAATAATTTTGACCCATGCAATGTATTTTTGGCTATTGCTACAAATATACCCCAGCGACTTAAGACTGGTTTTGTGGTCCAGGGTCACATTTGTCCATATAATGAAAGTGAACATTGACTAGGTATCATAAATGTAATCAATAAAAAAATGCACAATATCCTAAGTAGATTTATGTGAAAAATATTCTAAAATTTAAAACATTATTCACTGATAATCCACCCCTCTGGTGACACTCTGAAATAATATAAATGTTGTTAAAAACTACAAAATTTAAATGATAATATAAAAAACTAAAAAAAATTAAATGTGAGCAATTACACAGAGAATACTGGGAATGTCAATTAAAGTAATGTTAGATAATATTTTAGAACAGTTAAGACCAGGGCTAAATGTTTTTTAAACATTTCATAAATGCATATAAAAATGTAGTCATTTCTTAATAACAAATAATTAAGATTAGTTGTCAAGCAACACACAGATATGGTTGCACAGTAATATTGAAGTAATGAGGTCACATGTGTGTGTTTATAAAGTATTATACAACCGTTTTGAATGTGGCTAAGCCAATTATTTCTATTTCATAATTTCTTTTTTTTAATGAAAATTATGAAATTACTTGTTCTTTCACTTCCAAAAACTGGACATAACAGTACTTTACTGTGAAATTACCTTAAAAAATTCTACAGTTCAGGGTTATTATAGTTAACAAAAACCAAAACAATAGCAAACAATATTTCTTGACATAATATAATCATTAATTTTGTTATTAAATCATTTATAATTAACATAAAATAAAATCTAAAAATACTTATTTTATTTCAGGTATTTGCCAAGGCAAATTTTTTCATTTTCATTTAGTTTAACTTTAAGAAATAACTAAAACTAAACTAAAATAAAATAAATAGATATTAAAACTACACTATATATACTATAAAAAAAAGAATACAATTAAAATGCAATAACACATAAAAAGAAAATTGATTTCAAAAATATTAACAAAAACTATAATAGTATATGAATGATATTTTAAAAAACAATACTGTTAATAAATGGTTTTTACTGTTAAAATTATGATAAAGTTTTACTAGACAAAGTCATTGGTCTGGTCAAAATGTCCAAGAAAATGTTATTTATTCTAAAGAAAAATAGCAAGGATTTCTTAAGTTTGTCAAGTTTAAAGTGATAAAACAACAAATCTAGTGTTAAAATGAGAATATTTTGTGGTTGTAAAACATTAGTGGAACATGTCCATGCACTCTTAAAAATAAAAATGCTTTACCATGCAATAGAAGAACCTTTTTCCTCTAAATGGTTCTATGAAAAACCTTCAACATCTGAAGAACCTTTCTGTTTCACCAAAAGTTCTTTGTGATGAATGAAAGTTCTTCAGATTATAAAAAGGTAAGAAAGAGATGGTTCTTTGAAGAACCTTTGACTGAATGGTTCCTTGTGATACTAAAAATGGTTCTTTTATTGCATCGCTGTGAAGAACCTCTTAAAGCACCTTTATTTTTATGAGTCAGGAGATGGAGAAAGTAATGGAGAGATGAAGAAGATTAGGATAAACATTATGAATGTAGCTTGTATGTACACAACCCATCTCAGCACATCTCAGCTACATTCAGAGCTGCAATTAGTGCAGGATGAGGAGGTGCCCTCTCTGCCTACAGTCAGCCTGACCTCTGTTACTACAGGAGCCTCTGGAGGAAGTGAGAGCCAAGCTAAGAGGTCACATCCCACAGCTCTACTTCCTGCTTCCGCCCCGACTAAAGCTGCTCCAATTAGAGAATGAGAAACAGAGAGATGGACGACTGGAACGTTGGGACATGCCAAAAGGACTCAACATTGCTGCATGAAAATGTTCTTACTCAATATTTAGTCTTGTTTTCCAGTACAAATATCTATATATTAGTTTACATCATAATGATTTCACAATATTAATTTTGTATTGCATTTTTGATCAAATAAACACAGCCTTGATGAGCATTAAAAACTTATTTAAAATACACTCAAAATCTTAATGATCCTTAATCCTTAATGATGGTAATATATATATATTTTTTTAAGTTCACTCATATTAGAAGTTGTTATTTTTAAAGTCTAGTAAATGGTAAAATTGATAGCTCTCAATTATGCTGTAATGTTAAATATTAGGGGGAAAAAAAATAAGAATTTCCTAGAGACATCAGTAGTATTGGCATCAGTGAGGCTCACCTTCAGTCTACTGTCAGTATACTGTCTTTATGTTGTTTTTATATTAATTTGAAAATGAAAAGTTTTTAGGCAAAAAAACCTTCTGATTCTGGTGCTATATTGAGTCACCAGAAGATTTTTATTATAAAATCTATCCATCCGTAAGTATTGGGACACTTGCACAAACAAGGACTTTAATGACATTGCATTCTACATACATAGACACTGCAGAAAATGCTTTTCTAGCTTAGATTTTTTGTCTTGTTTCCTGCAAAAATATCTAAAAATTCTTAAATCTAGAAGGATTTTCTAGACAACTAAAAATTATTGTCTTGTTTTCAGAAAAATCAAGTCAAAATTAAGTGAGTTTTTGCTTAGAACAAGCGAAATGATCTGCCAATGGGGTAAGCAAAAAAATCTTATTTCAAACAGAAAACCAGATTATTTTTCTTACCCCACTGGCAGATTATTTTCCTTGTTTCAATCAAAAATGCACTTAATTTTGACTTGTTTTTTTCTGAAAACAAGAAAATAATTGTTACTCATCTAGAGAATCCTTCTTGATTTAAGAATTTTTAGATATTTTGGCTGGTAACAAGGCAAAAAAATCTAAGCCAGAAAAGCATTTTTTGCAGTGGACATATGTATATTTAGATATTTAGTCAATTACCCCTTTGCAGCTATAACACACATCCATTCTTCTGGGAAGGCTTTACTGAAGATTTTGGAGTGTTTTTGTGGGAATTCAACCAGTAAAGCATTTGTGAGCAAACACTGCTGAGAAGTCATGCTTAACAAGTGGTCCGGCTCCGCTGCGAGACGAGGGACTGCATGAACACTGCACTACTGAAATAAATGCGTTGAGCAGAGATGGAGACGGAGAGGAAGCATCATCTGCTGAACCTATGACAGCAAGAGAAGAGCATTGCTGCAGGCAGCTCAGCCCATCCTTGACTGCAGAATGACAGCAGATGAAATGAGAGCGAGAGAGAGAGAGAGAGAGAAGCCATCGTCTGCTTGAGGCGCCTCCATGTTTCACACACACCACACTCTCCTTTTCTCCTATTTCATGCTGGATGAGTGTGTGTGCTTAATCTGAGGATATAGCTCCTATATCCCACACAAATAACATTCATTGTATGTTCAGCGTTGCTTTTTCTCCAATCTATCTTTAGATTGAGTGTTAGCAGGAGGTCCTGTCTTAAACTGGTGTGCGGCAAAAACACCCTGTGTTTTCTCTCTCTATATACAGTATATAGTTTTTTTGTTGTTTGTATTTCATTTCTATTCTTTTTCCATTATCTTTCAAGTATGCATTCACACTCTAGAAGCATGGTCATAAAGTAAATGTTCATAAGAAGAAACAATAATAACAATGGCAAATCTTGTATCAGATAATTATTCATTCCAATAATTAAAAATAGTAACTCATTTAATTACAAATTAAATACATTTTAGTTTATATTAGTTGAATAACTTTAATAACTGCATTAATCATTTAAGAATGTCTGGCCATCAACAACAACACATTCATAAATAAAAAATTCAGTGCTAAACTAAAATTTCAGAGGCAGAGAAATTGCAATTTATATTATATTATATTATATTATATTATATTATATTATATTATATTATATTATATTATATTATATTATATATTTGGGTATATTTGGAGCAATAGCCAACAATACATTGTAAGGGTCAAAATTAATTTTTTTATGCCTAAAATCATTAGGATATTAATTTCATGTTCCATGAAGATATTTTGTAAAATTCTTATTGTAAATATAATAAAATGCAAATTTTAATTAGTAATTTGTATTGCTAAGAACTTAATTTGGACAACTTTAAAGGTGATTTTCTTAATACTTGGCCAAATATAGTCCTATTCTAACAAACTATACATCAATGGAAAAACTTATTTATTCAGCTTTCAGACAATTTTTAAATCTCAATTTCAGAAAATTGAGACAAGACAAAAAAAATCTAAAAAGCATTTTTTTTTGCAGTGCAGTTACTACCCAGCTCTAGTAACACTGAAAAAAAAAATGCTTTTCTAACTTAGATTTTTTTTTTTAATTTTCAAGACAAACTATCTACAAAATTCTTAAATCAAGAAGGATTTTCTAGCCAAGTAAAAATTATATTCTTGTTTTCAGAATAAACAAGTCAAAATTAAGTACATTTTTGCTCAGAACAAGCTAAATAATCTGCCAATGGGGTAAGCAAAAAAATATTATTTCAAACAGAAAACAAGATTATTTAGTTTATTTCAAGCAAAAACACACCTAATTTTGACTTGTTTTTTTTTCTGAAAACAAGACAAAAATTTTTACTTGTCTAGAAATTGATTTAAGAATGTTTAGTTATTTTGGCTGGAAACAAGACAAAAAAATCTAAGTTAAAAATCATTTATTTGCAGTGAAGAAGATTTTGGCTGGTTATGTATTTGCTCAAAAATTGATTTCGGATCATTTTTAACCCCCAAAAAAGTTATGGACTGCAGCTTTAAATTGTTATTTCAGTGTTGACATCTCAGAGCTTTACTATACAGTATATGCTTGGTCTCCAGATTCATTATAGATCATGAATTATTAATGTGTAATAAGGTAACGTATAATGAAAATGTCTGAGCAAACATAAAAGGGGCTTGATATTGTGAGTCGGTGACTCTGTGGCTGTGTGTGTACCTGTGTGCAGATCTCCAGGGGTTTCCCGCTCAGGCTCTGTGGCATCTCTCTGCAGCGTGTGGAGAGGTTGAGGATGGCGGTAGCAGCCATGTGTGCCGCCTCCATGTCGTGTGTGAAGTCGAAGCTGCTCTTGCTGCAGGTGCTGCTGGCGCTGCTCTCTCCTCCTCTCGCTCCTCCTCCTCCTCCACAGCTCAGGCTGCTGCTGCTGGGCCCGTAGCTGCTGGTGGTGCTGCTCGCCGAACTGGAGCTCTTGCAATAGCGCTTCACTGATGGGACACACAGAGCAGCGGCATTAACATAAGCCTCATATATGCAGATGTATAGGACAGTTCACAAAATACGCTTCTGATCTACATTCCACATCAGTGTTGATTTAGTATTTATTCACAGTTTAAAACAACAGCTGTTGACCAACGTGCTGTACAAGCCATAAAGTACAAGATATGACAAATACACAATGTTACAAAAAACATAACACTTTTAGGGTTAGTTAGAAGCTCGAAAAAGCTATGTTTATAGCTCATATTTAAAAGTTCTAATTTAGTTCTAATTAAATAGTTACAAATTGTCGAAGCTGCTACAGCAGAAGCATGATCCCATTTTAGGGACCAATTCTTAGTGGCTTATTAGCATGCATATTACTGGCATATTGGCCATATATGTGACCCTGGACCACAAAACCAGTCATAAGGTTAAATTTTACAAAACTGAGATGTATACATCATATGAAAGCTCAATAAATAAGCTTTCTATTGATATATGGTTTGTTAGGATAGGACAATATTTGGCTGAGATACATCTATTTGAAATCTGGAATCTGAGGGTGCAAAAAAATCAAAATACTGAGAAAATCACCTTTAAAGTTGTCCAAATTAGGTTCTTAACAATGCATACTACTAATCAAAAATTACATTTTGATATGTTTACAGTAGGAATTTTTCAAAAAATCTTCATGGAACATGATCTTTACTTAATTTCCTAATGATTTTTGGCATAAAAGAAAAATCAATAATTTTGACCCATGCAATGTATTTTTGGCTATTGCTACAAATATACCCCAGCGACTTAAGACTGGTTTTGTGGTCCAGGGTCACATATTAGTACTTATAAATCACATATTAATACCTTATTTTGCATGACCATAATCTAGATCTCTTAATCATATCCTATACCTAAACTTAACAACTACCTTGCTAACCATTAATAAGCAGCAAATAAGCATCTTTTTGTCTTAGTTTTGACAACAAGAGTTTTAGTCTTAGTTTTAGTTAACTGTAATAACTACCAAAGCAATTCCAAAATGCATAGTAAAAAGTCAGGAAATGTTGAGAATAAATCTTAATTATATTGCTATATTAACAATATGTATTTGAATATATTAATGGAATTGCTTGATTATTCAGTATGCACTGCAAAAATGCTTTTCTTACTTAGACTTATGTCTTGTTTCCAGCCAAAATATCTAAAATTCTTAAATCAAGAAGGATTTTCTAGACGAGTACAAATTATTTTCTTGTTTTCAGAAAAAACAAGTCCAAACTAAGTGAGTTTTTGCTTAGAACAAGCAAAATAATCTGCCAATGGGGTAAGAAAAAATCTTATTTCAAACAGAAAACAAGATTATTTTGCTTACCCCATTGGCAGATTATTTAGCTTGTTTCAAGCTAAAACATTAATTTTTGACTTGTTTTTTTTCTGAAAACCCTTCTTGATTTAAGAATTTGTCTGGAAACAAGACAAAAAATCTAAGTAAGAAAAGCTTTTTTTGCAGTGTACTGTAACTATGGGCAGGAAATGATTCCATCTAATTATTGTGCATTGTTTCAACCTTATGAAATTGGAATTATTCAGCAAATACATTTTTATCTCCCGTTTGCTTTTGTTAATAATGGTTAGGTTCAGGGTTGGGTTTAGTACAGATGATACATTATTTTCAAATGTAATTTGAAATGTGATTTGAAAGTTAGATTTTAGTGTTGCAAAACAAGCAAGAAGCAACAGGTTCAGTCATTTTGCAGAAACCTTTCCACAGATGATTATTCTAATATTATATCAGCAATATTTTGGCCATTATCCAAAAACCCTTATTGCTATGACTACTCAATGTATCTCACACAACTGAGCGATAATTTGATTTTCTTGCCTGTCCAAATATGACTAACTCTTTTCTATCTGGCACCAAGTGTAACCTGCATGGACTGAAGGAATTACATGACACAAAATGCTAAATTACTTTATTGCCTTTCGTACAAAGAAAGCCATTTTGTCATTAAAAAAATGTCATTTCATATCAAATAATTAATTCAGTACAAAAATTTGTCAAACCCAATTGGTGTCCCATGCTTCTCACTGGAGAGGACATTTAGGGTCATTGCACACTGAGTCCACAATTTTCGTCCGAAATTTTCGCACATTAAAAAATAAATATACGACCTCACATTGTGTCAATTCGTCATAAAAAAATCTTTTTTGTTGTTGTTGTTGTTGCTTTTTTTGCATCCTTAAAGCATTTTAATAGAAAAAAAAAGACAACTCCAAGAAAAAAATAAATAAATAAACAAATAAAAATCCCAGAAAAAACGCATACGAAATATTCAGACCCAGTGTGCAATGATCTTTAGAGGTAACACTTTATTGACTTTAAATGAGTCTGATTTAGAAAGACACACACCTCTCAGAAAAGGTCTAACAGCCGAAAATGCATATCAGAGCAAAAACCAAGTCCTGAGGTCAAGATAACTGCCTGTAGAGCTCAGTGACAGACTTGCGTTAAGGCAATGATCTAGGGAAGATTTCAGAAAAAAATCTGCTCCATTGAAGGTTGACAGAAGCATTATCCATAATGGAAGACGATTGGAACAACTAGGACTCCAGAAAATGTCTGTCAGCCCCCATCCAAGCTGACAGAGATGGAGAGGTGAAAAGGTGAGGCAAAGAATGGCAGATAATTGCCAAATGCAGATGTGCAAAGCTTGTCACATCAGAACCAAAAAGACTTGAGGCTGTAAAGGTGCTTCAACTATGTACTGAGTTAAGGGTATGAATACTAATGCAATGTACTTATTTCATTGTTTTATTTTTAATAAATTTGTAAAATTTGCAAATCTGGTTTTTGCTTTGTCATTATTATGGTGTATGGAGTGTAAATTGATGTGGGGAAAAACTAATTTAAAGCACAAAATGTGAAAAAAATGAAGGGGTATGAATACTTTTGCAAGGCACTGTATAAGTATACTAAGTGAACATACTGTAAAATAAAGCACACTATGTTAGTGTCCTGTATTCAAATCCCTTTGAAGAAAGGCTTGTTTATTATGATGATTTTGATTATTATGAGGACATTTGAAATGCTGGGGTGGGGAGGGGGGTGTTGGGATGCATGTGAGAGACGGAGAGACACGCTGCAATTTGACGAAAGACACAATGAGCCACAACCACCAGCTGGGCATCAAAGTGACATCTCCCACCGGGCGTCCTGCTGCCATCTCTCTCTCCTCTGCATTCCTTTTACTCTATCGTCTCCCTCCAGTCTGGCCATTAAAGCATGGCCGGGGATCTCACAGTCTTACGCACAGAATTGCAATTAGCAGCAGCCCTAAATCCAGACTGTGATTTGCCTAAACCGCCTCATTCATTATGCATCTGCCTCCAGATCATTTCCATACATTTCCATACCTCAGAAATACAGTGCAGGAGGCTTTTCGAACGGGGTTTAGCTCCTCGCCAAGCATTATAGATTTCTCAGGCTTTAACATAGTCAATGTTCAAGAGTCATAGTGATAATAATGATCATACACTGGCCACAAAAAGCATTTGGACACTAAAGTCTTACTCTTTGCTTTATTGGACAACATAATATCAAACCTTTGCAATAAATAGAGTTTGAAATCGTAAAACAATAGATCTAGCATAAAATCACAACACACAAGGATTATTACAGGTAACTAAAACTGAAACCTTAAAAACTCTTCTCAGTTACTTGAAATGTAAATACTTAAAGATTATAGTAAAACTTAAATGTATTTTATTTCATCTAGTTGCCAAAGAAACATTTCTCATTTTCACTTGATGTACTATGACCTTACCATTATTAAATCTGTAACATATTTTTGACATGAAATTTTATTTCTACATATGTTCATGTTGTTTAGATGAATTATGGTGCCATAAGACCCTTGTAATTTTATATATATTATATTTTATGTATTTTAATTTTATATTATAACATTTTCTGTTCACTTTAATTTTAGATTAGGATTTTTATTTAATAGTTTTAGTTCACTTAGTTTGAGTTATTTTAGTATTTGAAGTTGAAAATGAGAATATAAATAAAAAGGTAACACTTTACAATAAGGTTCATTAGTTAAACATTAGTTAATGTATTAACTAACATGAACTAACCATGAGCAATACATTTGTTACTGTATTTACTAATCTTTATTAACATTAGTTAACAGAAATACAGTTGTTCATTGTTTGTTCATGTTAGTTCACACTCCATTAACTAATGTTAACAAAATTTTAATAATGTATTAGTAAACGTTGAAATTAACATTAACAAAGATTAATAAATGCTGTATAAGTGCAGTTCATTATTGGTTCATGTTAACTAATGTGGTTAACTAATGTTAACTAATGAACCTTATTGTAAAGTGTTACCAATAAAATACTGTTTGTTGTTCATGTTATTCTATTTTATTTCAGTTAACATTTAGTTAAAATTAAGACTATTTGGTAACACTTTTGAATATGTAACACATACTTTTTTACTATTTACTCAGAGTTTTCCCTAAATAAACTCCTAATCTGCTGCTTATTAATAATTAGTAAGATAGTTTGGTATGGGGTTGGATAAAGGGATCTAAAAATAGCCATGCAGAATAATGTGTCAATACATGCTTTATAAATACTAATAAATAGAAGAAACTAGAAACTAGTTAATCATGAAAACTGGCCCTTAATAAAGTGTTCACAACTATTTTTAATGGTTTTAGTTAATTAATAATAACCATACATCTTTTCAAGGAATTCTGAAATCTGTTACAGTTTCCACAAAAAATATTAAGCAGCACAACTGTTTTCAACACAGATGATAATAAGAACCACTGTTAAAAACTGTGCACCAATAATAACTGATAATAACTGAGCACTAACTCAGCACATTTGAACAATTTCCCTAAACTTCTGAATGGTGGTGTATATTATGGAAACCTGCTTTCACAACTGAATAATCATATATCCTATGCAATTTGTCATGTACATGGGTTACTCTAAGTTTTAGTGTTGACTTTGAGTTAGTACCTAGTTATTAGCTATATAGTGTATAGTAAGTACAGTAAAAAAACAACTTTTTATCTCACAATTCTGACTTTTTTTTTCTCATAATTGCATGATACAAACTCGGAATTCTGACTTTTTTCTCAGAATTGTGACATTTAAACTCCAATATAAAGTTATAAAGTTAGTTATAAAGTTAAAAAGTCTCAAAAAGAGTTTATATCTGACAGTTCTTACTTAATAACTCACAATTGCATGTTGTAAAGTCAGAATTGCTATAAACACAATTCTAAGAAAAAAGCCACCTTTCTGTTTCACAAAAGGTTCTTTGTGGTGAAAAAAGGTTCTTTAGATTATAAAGAGGTAAGAAAGAGGTGGTTCTTTAAAGATCCTTTGACTGAATGGCTCTTTGTGGAACCAAAAATGGTTCTTCTATGGCATCACTGTGAAGAACCCTTTTAAAGCACCTTTATTTTTAAGAGTATCCTGATATGATACAGCAGATGTGAATGTTGAGGTCTTACCGTCATCACTTTTGGGCAGTGTGTCCCGACTGAGGACTTTGGGTGCGGTAGTGTGCCGTTTACTGTAGACGTTGGTGCTGTCATAGTTGTTGTAGTCAAAGCTGGTTTTGGAGTATTTCTCTAACTCTTTGGCCAGGTTGGATCGTGGGGTTGAAGTGGGCACGTTGTTTTTATAGCCATACTGTGGAATCTCCAACTGCTTCACAAAGCACATGGGCCTGGAACAGATACAACCAACCTTTCATGGTCTATCATATGGATGAATGCATACTATCCATTTCATGAACTTTGCACGGCAAATTCAACACAAATTGTTGGCAACTTTTAAAATACTGCGTCTGGCTAAAAACAAAATTCACAATCTGACATGGAGTGTAAAGCAATAAAGACTAGTTACCTGAGCACACGGTCTGAGGCCTGGTTGGATTTGCCTCCATCACATGACTGATGTTTCTCGTGAGCTTTGGCTAGTTTCTCAGCAGCCGCTATTGGACAGCCCGACAGGCTGGATGAACAGAAAGAAATGTCAGGAATATGTGTTTAAAAGGACAATATGTGACAAATCAGTGAAGTATCAAATGCAGATTCATCCATCTTCATTTCTGTATACCTTTAACATATCACTGATATACCAGTGAGATCTCTTAATGCCTCCGTTTTTCTTCTTACACAACACAATAAATCACGGATTACATAACCCATAAAGAATATAAAGAACGAATTAAGACTTTTGATAAAATCTTCTATTCTCAGAATTGCCTCCTGAAAAAAGGCAATAGAAAACACTTTCCATATTGTTCACTGTAACATCAAAAGTTGTGCATCCAATCCAATTCTACAAAATTTTGGCTGAAATTCACCTGTGATTTGGTAAACCTGGTAAGGCACTTAAGCAAATCTATGCAAGAAAATAAGACCCAGAGTACATGAAATAAAGGTTATGTTTGGTACTATGTTGGGTTGCCATTGTAAAATCTGAGACCAATTGCATAAACTTCTATGTTAAGCACAGTCTTGGTCTAAAGAACTAGTCTGACCAACTAGCAGTCAAACTGTGAACAGTCTACAAGTCCTAGAAACAACTAGGACTCCAGAAAATGTCTGCCAGCCCCCATCCAAGCTAACAGAGCTTGAGAGGTGAAAAGGTGAGTCAAAGAATGGCAGATAATTGCCAAATGCAGATGTGCAAAGCTTGTCACATCAGACCCAAAAAGACTTGAGGCTGTAAAGGTGCTTCAACTATGTACTGAGTTACTGAATACTTATGCAATGTACTTATTTTAGTGTTTTATTTTTAATAAATGTGTACAATTTGCAAACCTGGTTTTTGCTTTGTCATTATTATGGTGTATGGAGTGTAAACAGATGTGGGGGAAAACTAATTTAAAGCAGTTTAGCATAAAAAAATGAAGGGGTATGAATACTTTTGCAAGGCACTGTATTTGTTGTTTTTATTTTTTGCAATGTACAAAAAAGTAACCTGAGAGCAATGCAAGGCTCCTCTAGGTAGTGCTATAAAGCCAGAGCACAGAGATATGAAAGGCTGTGTGTGTGTGTTCATTGGCATGAAGCAAGCTGGCAGGTTTCTATTGGGCCGTAGGAAACACAATTTCACTCTTGCAAGAACAAGCGAGGTGTGTGTGTGTGTGTGTGTGTGTGTGTGTGGTTCAGGGGTCTGTGGCGTCCGTCTGGAGCGGGCCGTCTCCCCTGGTGAGGTGTCAGTGAGGTGCTAATGGCTGACGATCCCTACAGCAGCTGCTGAGAGCATTACTGCAGCACCCTCTCCAAATATCTGCATGAACCATTTCATCAGCCCACTACAAGCCACGCGCAAAGCCTTACACAAAAGAGCGTGGTATTTTAAAAGCTGCTTGAATCGATGTGCATTTGTAGTACTCTATATTTTTCATCACTCACAGTCTATTCAATAAATGAATGCAGTCCTGCATTGACGTCAGACATCACTACACCAAATAAAGCTGTAAAAAATGATGTCTTTTTTACCATACACTCTCCAAACACACACCCACGTCTGGCACATTTTGAGAAAAACAGGTAGTTCCATACAGTGCTGGGTATGGATTATATGTAACTGATACTAAAACAACATTGAACTGACTTGAGCTGAACAACATGACTTTTTTAGTTTTTGGAGCTTTTTATTTTTATTTTTTAACACTGTAAAGCTGCTTTAAAACCATTTTTATTGCATAAAGAGCAATAAAAATAAAGGTGACTTGAATGACTAGACTTAATTGTGTTTAAGTAAGCATATTCCAAAATGTAAGTACTTGTAATTAGACTATATTGTGTTTTAAAAGGCTCAGGTTACTTTTTTATTGATATGAAATACATATTATTTACACAGTAAATTAATAATAATAATAATACTTTTCTCTTTTACATTTCTTTTTACAGCAACATGCAGGTAAACAAACAAAATAGATATTTTTTGTATTTTTTTAAATATTATTTTATTTTGAAATTATGATATTTTTTATTTAATTTCATATTTTTATGATTTAAATATCAGTTTATCATCAACTCATGAACATGTTATTTCATAAACCCTAGATCATGTAATGATCATGTTTTTTTTTTGTTTTTTTGCAAATCAATGTATGATTTTGTGCCAATCAATGTGATAAACAGGTTAGGTCAAAATTTATTATAAATATAAAAACTAAACTATGATTATAGACCATAGTTCAATTTAAGTAATATTTATTTGTAAACTAAAAACATTACTGGTGTCAATCTTAAGACAAAACAAAGGCATTGATATATTTAAAGAAGTTTCTTTTAGTTGAAACAGCTCAGATTTACGTTTTAGTCTGGGACCAGGTTCTAGGTCCTATGAAACCAAGGGTAATCTTAAAGATTACATTAATAATTTAAAATTTCACAGTGTAATTTGTAATCAGAAATAATATCCACTGGTCACACCTTTGGTTAAGACTGAAGTTAAGGTTAGAGTTCAAATAAATTATTTGCACACTTCAGAAAGTCAGCCCACCAATGGAGTGCCTCTGTAAGTATTTTAACATACATACATACATACATATATGCATACATACATAATTACATTTACTATCTAAGAACCTTGATTTTGAATCTGGGTGTATTAAAGCAGAAAATAGTGTTTTGTACCACCAAAAGCCATAGATAAAACTGAGAAAGTTTTTGAGGGAAAGTGAAAAAAGTAGGCAGCACTGTGATTTTCGACAGTAAATAAACACAGGTTTGGTAGCATAAAGATTCTAAGAATGAACACAGAACCGGTTCTCTCATCCAGACAGACAGGAACTCACCTCCTGTGAGAGTTCCTGTTGCTGTTGACGTGACCCCGGCCCGTGCAGCCAGGCGTAGGGCACTTAAGAACATTTTCATACATTGCAAGAACTTGACAGCAGGCGAGAGAAACAGGGTGGAAGATTAGGAGTTAGAGGCCCACAGTTAGTCATCTGCATTAGTGTGAAACTCTCGTCATTATCACCAGCACGCTCACAACCAGAGACATCAAACAGCGGCATGCAAGGAACTGCTAATGGAAGAACAGTGGCATGCACATGCACCATGCAGCGGGACTCATGCTACAAACAACATATTCTATTCTATTCTATTCTATTCTATTCTATTCTATTCTATTCTATTCTATTCTATTCTATTCTATTCTATTCTATTCTAGGTAGGCTACACTAGCAGTCAAACGTTTTTGAACAGTAAGATGTTTAATGTTTTTCTTCTGCTTACCGAGCCTGCATTTATTTTATCCAAAATACAGCGAAAACATTAAATATTGTGAATATAAATATTGAAAATATTGTGAAAATTTTTTTTTTGAGCAGAAAATCTGAATATTACAATGATTTCTAAAGGGTCATGTAAAAATTAAGCTTTGAAATCACAAGAATAAATTACATTTTAAAATGTATTCAAATAGAAAACAGGTATTTTAAATAGTAAAAATATTTCTAAATTGTTACTGTTTTTCCTGTACTTTGGATTAAATAAATGCATTAATGCTTAGTGAGCAGAAGAGACTTTTTAAGAAAAAAAAAAAACATAAAAAATCTTACTGTTTAAAAACTTTTGACTGGTAGTGTATATGTCATGTATAAAAATTAATACCTAATACCTAATAGAATATATAAATTGTACAAAATAATCTATAAGGGCAGTATGATGTTTACGTGTAAACTTACAAGCATACTTGCAGGGAAATAAAACACTACAAAACTATTAATTAGTAGTTTACTAAAAAAGTGGGCAAGTAATGATCTATATGCTATAACTTCAATTTTGGTATAATCACACTTCAAATAAACTACAGTAGTGTAAGTTCATCACAGTTGCACTTAAATTACACTTAAAAGTAAACTAGGCCAATTTTGTACACTTAGTATACTACTAGTACGCTGATTTAATATACGTACTACATAAACTATACTTGGAAGATTAAGTTTGCCCTTTAAGTATAGTTTATATAGCAAGTATATTAACTTTACTTAAATTAACCTAATAAAATGAATTTGAAGTGTGCTTCTTCTAACCACTACAGAGGATCTAAAGAAGGCTGCTCAACCCTGTTCCTGGAGATCTACCTACCTGCAGACTTTTGATCCAGCCCTGCTCCAACACAGCTGTCTGTATTATCAAGTGCTACTTAAGAGATTAATTAGCTGCTTCAGGTGTATTTGTTCAGGGTAGGAGCTGAACTCTGTGGGATAGTAGATCTCCAGGAACAGGGTTGGGCACCCCTGATCTAAAGGGATGAACAAGAACTCAGCTCAACACTGACTGTCAGTGGAAGACCATGAAAATTGACAATACTTACAAACATGTTACATGTAGTTAGTAACAATGTCAGATATTATTTATGTATTTAAGCAGTTATTTTTTTAATGCATTATATACATAATGCCTTTAACACAGAAAAAATGGATCACTATAAATCACTTTATAATAACTTTCATTAATTTTAATAAATATTATAACTTTCTACAATGCTTATTACAGCATGTGAACAAAGAACCTGGAAGCTGCACTTCAAGTGTTTTTCTATTCTATTCTATTTTATTCTATTCTATTCTATTCTATTCTAGCTATACATTAATTAATACAATAAATAATACCTAAATAGAAACCTAGTATACTTAAAAGTGCAAAAACAATATACAGGTAATAGCGAAGCTCAAAACTCACTTGCATTATCAAAACTTTTAAAAACTAGTAGTTTATTCAAAGTATCTTCAAATGTACTTCCATAAACTCAAAAGTGGGCAAGTATACAACTAGCAAACTAACATTATGCATAATACAGTAAGTTTACTTGCTGTTGTACACACAAAATTTACCACAGTTACACTTAAAGTACCCTTAAAAGTAAAAGTTTTGTTTGCAAAAAATAAATAAAGTTGTTTTACCAAGTAGGCAATTAAGTCACAGTCACAGGAAGTATTAAAATAGTATGCGCAAATATGCTATTACAATACTTTATGTGGCCATACACTAGCCATATTGCAATAGTGCCAAAACAATACAAGTTAAACACTGTAAAAAAAAGTGTTTATGCTGCCTTAAAAGTTTGTTTACTCAACTCAAATATCCACATTTTCATATAACATAACATTTCATGTTGACTAAATTTAAAATTTTAGGGCAGTGTGAACACTTACTTTTTTGAGTTGAATCAACTTTTTTTTAGTGTAGCAAAGCTCAAAACTCACTTGCAGTCAACTTTTAAAAACTAGTAGTTTACTAAAAGTATCTTCAAATGCACTTCCCGTAAACTAAAAACTGGGCCACAAATACAGTCTGAAACTAGCAAACAAACACTACACACATACAGTAAGTAACACAAAGTTTACCACCGTTACACTTAAAGTACCCTTAAAAGTATTTTAAAAAGTTGTTTAACAAAGCATTCAAATATACTAGAAAAAAAGTGTTTTTTGCAAAAAAATAAATAATAATAATAGTAATAAAGTTGTTTAACAAAGTAGGCAATTAAGTCATAGTCATAAGAAGTATGAAAATACTACACACAAATATGTGACCCTGGACCACAAAACCAGTCATAAGGTTAAATTTTACAAAACTGAGATGTTTATATAATATGAAAGCTCAGTAAATAAGCTTTCTATTGATGTATGGTTTGTTAGGATAGGACAATATTTGGCCGAGATACATCTATTTGAAAATCTGGAATCTGAGGGTGCAAAAAAATCAAAATCCTGAGAAAATCACCTTTAAAGTTTTCCAAATTAGGTTCTTAACAATGCATATTACTAATCAAAAATTACATTTTGATAGGTTTACAGTAGGAATTTTACAAAAAATCTTCATGGAACATGATCTTTACTTAATTTCCTAATGATTTTTGGCATAAAAGAAAAATCAATAATTTTGACCCATGCAATGTATTTTTGGCTATTGCTACAAACATACCCCAGCGACTTAAGACTGGTTTTGTGGTCCAGGGTCACATATACTCTTACAATACAGATTTTTGTATATTTACTGCATAAAATGCACTTATATATAATAATATACTTGAACCTCAATTAAAATGAACTTGAAATAAAATTTGGATATCACTCTATAAAACGTTCATTAACTTAAACATTATAATATTCTACAATGCTTAACAATAAGGCTTAATGCCTACACAGCCATACATGAAAAGCTAAAGAACCTGAAACTGGTTCTATTCTATTCTATTCTATTCTATTCTATTCTATTCTATTCTATTCTATTCTATTCTATTCTATTCTATTCTATTCTATTCTATTCTATTCTATTCTATTCTATTCTATTCTCTAGCCATACACTAGCTATATAGCTATAGTGCAAAGACAATCCAAGTAATACACTGTAAAAGTGTTTGTGCTGCCTTAAAAGTTTACTCAACTCAAATTTCCACGTTTTCATGTAGTACAACTTAACATTTCATGTTGACTAAACTAAACATTTTAAGGCAGCATGAACACTTGAGCAGTGTGAACATGAACACTACAGTGTAGCAAAGCTCAAAACTCACTTGCAGTAAACTTTTAAAAGCTAGTAGTTTATTGAAAGTATCTTCAAATATACTTACGTAAGCTAAAGATTGGGCCACAAGTACAGTACGCAACTAGCAAACGAACACTATTCAGATACAGTAAGTTCACTTGTAATTGTGTACATAAAGATTACAACCAAAGTACCCTTAAAAGTATTTTTTTTTAAAGTTGTTTAACAGAGTGTGCAAATATACTACTAGAATACTATTTTTGTATATTTACTGCATAAAATGCACTTAAAAATATACTTGAACTTACTTGAATTTTGGATATCACTTTATAAAAACGTTCATTACCTTAAACATCATAATATTCTACAATGCTTAACAATAATGCTTAATGTGTTAAAAGTTAAAGAACCTGGAAGTGGCTCTATTCTATTCTATTCTATTCTATTCTATTCTATTCTATTCTATTCTATTCTATTCTGTTTGGTTTAATTAGATTTCCTGCTGCTAGCTTAAGTTGTAAGTAAAATCTGAAGCTTAGTTAAACATGCCAGTGCGGTGGATTGTAAGTGATGCAGAAAGACGGTTTCACAGACAGCCCTAACCCTGATTGCATTCTCATCACTAGCTGAAGCTGTCAGCTAACGTTAGCTCATGCATCCAGTCATTGGCTGCGAGGTGCTGCCTCTCTTGCTTGTTTCAGCTCCGCTTTTGACTTTCATTTGCAGTAGACACACGTTAGCAATCAATAAAAATCACCGCCCAAACACTGCCTCTCTCTGATCCCAAACTCTATTATTCATCTGTACATGCCTTTGTCTCCTCTGTCCATGACCGTCTAAACTCCCCGCCGACAGCAATTAGATTACTGTTCATTAGGACGCTGGAGTCGGGGGCAGAGAGCGTGGGCCGGGGAGAGCAGACCAGCGCTCTTCCGGTGCTCATCTTCATCATTATCAGCTTCTTAATCCTTCACCCTCATCCTCAACATACTCTGACAAGTTCATTACCGAGCAGCAGGCAGCATCCGCTACCTACACTGACTGAGACACATGTCTTTGTGGATGAACGCGGGTAAAGCGTAAGTTAAGATTTATATTCTATATGTCTAAAGTAATGGCGAGTGGCTTTACTAGAGAATAAAAAAGAAAAAAATTCAATGCAACTGAAAACCTTTAGATTTCTAGATTTTCTAAACTATTTGACTTAATAGGACAGTTCACCCAGAAATGAAAATGCTGTAGATTATCAATTTGTTTACTTTGTTGAACACAAAAGGAAATATTTTGAAGAAAGTTGGTAACCAAACATACATCGACTTTTTGCATCGATTATTTTTTACCAAACTATGGAAGCCAATGGTTAACATTAACTGTGCTCAACAGAAGAAAAAACCCCATACAGGCTTGGGGTTGAGTAAATTATGACAAATATTTCATTTTTGGGTGAACTACCCCTGTAATTGAAATAATTGGTTTGTTTGCTTAATGTAAAATGCCTCATTCTGCCAATAAATTAATTGTCAACAGATTTCTTGTTCAGCAAATATTTAGTTAGTAACACAATAATAATAACATAATAACATAATAATTTTATCTGACATTTAAAAAAATATAATAAAGATATATTTTTTATGAACAGTTTTTTTGGTCCTCGAATTTGGACATCCAAATCCACTATCATTTTATATAAATTTTTTTTTGTGTCACAAAATGTAGTTTTAAAAGGTTTTCAGGCTAGAATGTACTTAGTTCCCACACGGAAATAACCTATATAAACATATATGTTATAGGTGACATACATAAAATTGGCCGTTTTCCAATATTATATGTACTACATATATGCACATACATGTGTACATACATGCATACATATATGTGTACACATACTGTATATATGCATATATGTACATATAATATAGGAAAACGGCCAATTTTATATATGTCATATATGTTTATATATATATATATATATATATATATATATATATATATATATATATATTTTTTTTTTTTTTTTTTTGCCTTGATAATAGAAAATATGAGCTAGGCATCATGTATGACAGTTGCCAAAGTGAGATGTGAGCTAAAATGACCAGATCCTGCCATGAGATATATAGGAGACATGTCTTGTATGTACATATAGGGCTTATATGTGGATATAAAGAAGCAATACAGGAGACCTATATGGCCTGTATATGCACATATATGCACCTCAATTTTGCCTATATGTGGCATATATACTCATATATGCAGCATATACAGTACAGACCAAAAGTTTGGACACACCTTCTCATTCAAAGAGTTTTCTTTATTTTCATGACTATGAAAATTGTAGATTCACACTGAAGGCATCAAAACTATGAATTAACACATGCGGAATTTAATTCTATATATACTATATATGTGACCCTGGACCACAAAACCAGTCATAAGGTTAAATTTGACAAAACTGAGATTTATACATCATATGAAAGCTGAATAAAAAAAGAAAGCTTTCTATTGATGTATGGTTTGTTAGGATAGGACAATATTTGGCTGAGATACATCTATTTGAAATCAGAAATCTGAGGATGCAAAAAAATCGAAAAGACTGAGAAAATCACCTTTAAAGTTGTCCAAATTAGGTTCTTAACAATGCATATTACGAATCAAAAATTACATTTTGATATGTTTACAGTAGGAATTTTACAAAAAATCTTCATGGAACATGAACTTTACTTAATTTCTTAATGATTTTTGGCATAAAAGAAAAATCTAAAATTTTGACCCATGCAATGTATTTTTGGCTATTGCTACAAATATACCCCAGCGACTTAAGACTGGTTTTGTGGTCCAGGGTCACAAATATTCTATATATACTTCTGCACAACACAACTGATGGTCCCAACCCCATTTATAAGGCAAGAAATCCCACTTATTAAACCTGACAGGGCACACCTGTGAAGTGAAAACCATTTCAGGTGACTACCTCTTGAAGCTCATCAAGAGAATGCCAAAAGTGTGCAAAGCAGTAATCAAAGCAAAAGGTGGCTACTTTGAATAACTTAGAATATGACATATTTTCAGTTGTTTCACACTTTTTTGTTATGTACATAATTCCACATGTGTTAATTCATAGTTTTGCTGCCTTCAGTGTGAATCTACAAGTTTCATAGTCATGAAAATAAAGAAAACTTTGGTTCAAAGGTGTGTCCAAGGTGTGTCCAAACTTTTGGTCTGTATTGTATATTATCATATATGTGCATATATACTGCATATAGGTTTCATATATGGACATATATCCTCATATAGGTTCTTTCCATGTGGGTTTAAATATGTAGTTTGTAAAATTTGCTTGTGAGATCCAGATTGTTAGCGGCCGTTCTGCACTCATGAATCCACCTGAAAGCACCTTACCTCAGACAGATCTTCTGGAATTTACTGCTGGCTCTGAAGTCTCTGTAGTGGTTAAACTTGAGATATAATACATTTTGGGTAAATCTAATTGGCAGTAGGGATGGGAATCGAAAACCGCTTCTTGTTGAGAACCGGTTCCCAGTGTTTCAATTCCATCGAATCGTTTGCAAAATTTGCAAACGATTCCCTTAACGATTCCAGTGGGCACGAATGACGTCATCACGCGCATTGCGTAGCTTACGCTCAGTCAATAAGCACTGGCGCCTAAGCGGAACAAACGCTCAAAAGTCTGGTAGTATTTCACCAAAAAAGATGAAAATAGGGCAACTTGCAATACTCGCAGCGTAGATATTTCCTCAAAGGGAGGAAATACCACTAACATGCTAAAACATTTGCGCACGCAGCATGCAATAACAATAAAAGAATGTTGCGTTTTCGATCCGCTCCGGACTAACAGTTCTCAACCCAGCAGCGGCAGCAGCAGCAACAACGTTAGCATGTCCTCGGCTAATAAAGCTGCAGGACTCATTCATTCCCATTATATATTTTCTAGGGAGATGACAAAGATTCTCAGCCCTAAGTACAAAGCCCCAAACAGAGACAGTTTAACTATGCTAATCAACAATTTGTTGTCCCTTTTCTTCCAGATGAGAATCGATAAGGTAATCGATAAAGAATCGAATCGTTAAGCAGAATCGAAAATGGAATTGGAATCGTAAAAATCTTATCAATTCCCATCCCTAATTGGCAGTCTTTGGTCTCTTTAAACTATTATTTGTTTATCATGTTTATGTAAATTCAAAGCTGTATATCAGAGCGCTGCCTTTGTACGTTTGACTGAAGTGCCTAGCAACTTTTATGATCGCTGTTGTTGTTTATTAAATATTATTATTCAATAAATAATATTTTATATAAATAAGACTAGCATTAAAAAGTGTTTAGTATTGAGAAACGGTGCATGTTTGTGATGGTGACTTTAGTTGCCATTAGAGGCAGACAAGAGACTGTTTTATGAGTCAGCAGGAAAGACATTTAGACTGAAAAATAAACACATTAGAAACGGAAGTTATTTTAAGTTTCAACAACACCTTAATACAGCTAACAAATGCACTGAGCAGTACTGTCATTAGAAATCACCCTTAACAGATGATATTAAGGATGTTAACATTATGACAAAGATAACGCTTTCCTCAGCGGACATTCAAACTAATGTTTCATCGAATATGAAGAGTGAATGCAGTATCAGATGCAGGTAATCATGATTGCTAAGACCATCTCTCTCTCATAACACTCTTTAAATACAGTAATAATGCAATAAGTTTTCAATGAAGCAACTCAACATTAGTTTCTTTCTAGTACTAAAGTGATGTTTTAAAATGTGATTTGAATCCATGGCAGAAGAAAGTAGAAAAGAGGGTTTTTGAAGACACTTTCTGTTGTTTCTTATGTATTTACACATTTGTGCCATCAAACTGTTGTATAAATGCAATATCACACTCGTAGACGTGAGATATGGCTGTATATCAGATATTGCTCATATGAGCCTCTTAATATGTGAAGTAAACTATGCTAATTTACAACCATCTGGTATACTGTAGCAGGCTGTACATAGACTTCAGCACTTCACACACAAATCTCAAAAGCGGCAGCCAAACGATGAGTTGTTAACACTACAGCAATGCAAGAAACTAACAAGATTAAACAGTCAGCAAACAGCGAACTATAACAATAATACTATAACTTTTATAACCATAATAGGTGAACATATAAGGGCAACATATTAGGTGAATTCTGTTGGTTTAATCGTCTATGTATTTTTTTAACATGAGTTTAAACTGAAAAAAAAAAAAAAAAAAAAAAAAAAAACTCTCAAGGTCACTTACAAAGACTCATTTCAGTTGACAAAAGCATTGCCAAGACCTAGCTTCAAATCCTTCACATCTTCATGGTCAAGTTTATTAGCACATCTTTGGAATATTAAAAGTCAGATAATAAAACTGTTCAACAAAATTTATAAGAACTGAAGATCACGATCGATTGAATGTTCATCCGTTTTCTTAACAATCGTTTCAAGTGATCAAGTGATTGATAATAAATGCCTCATTATTTGTGGTTACATATGTATGCATTTACTTACAGCCCCACATAAAAAATAAAAACAAAAACAAAAAAAAAAATATTAGGTAAAATGTTGCCTTTTACTGTGTTCAGCTGTAAATAGTTTAACATCACATCACAAGCACATTTGTGACCCTGGACCACCCATTAAGGGTCAAAAGGGTCAATATTTTTGAAACTGAGATGTATACATCATCTGGAAGCTGAATAAATAAGCTTTTTATTGATGTATGGTTTGGCAGGACAATATTTGGCTGAAATACAACTATTTGAAAATCTGGAATCTGCAAAAATAAATAAATAAATAAATAAATAAATAAAATCAAAATAGAAGAAGAAATTAGCCTCTAAATATGCATATTACTAATCAAAAATTAAGTTTTGATCTATTTACGGTAGGAAATTTACAAAATATCTTCATGGAACATGATTTTTACTTAATATCCTAATGATTTTTGGCATAAAAGAAAAAAAATGCATACAATGTACTGTTGGCTATTGCTACAAATATATCCATGCCACTTATGACTGGTTTTGTGGTTTAGGGTCATATTACTGTAGAACATTGTCACAAGTATGATTTTTGCAAGTAAAAAAAAAAAGAATTATCATACAATTTGTGTTGAAAAACAGTTATTTCCCCCATATTTCCATATTTATATTCAGTAATGTACATTAGGGTGTTTTGTTACATAGATTTATTTAGCGTACATTTATTGCAGTGTCATATGTGACCCTGGACCACAAAACCAGTCATAAGGTTACATTTTACAAAACTGAGATGTATATATAATATGAAAGCTCAGTAAATAAGCTTTCTATTGATGTATGGTTTGTTAGGATAGGACAATATTTGGCCGAGATACATCTATTTGAAAATCTGGAATCTGAGGGTGCAAAAAAATCAAAATACTGAGAAAATCACCTTTAAAGTTGTCCAAATTAGGTTCTTAACAATGCATATTACTAATCAAAAATTACATTTCGATACATTTACAGTAGGAATTTTACAAAAAATCTTCATGGAACATGATCTTTACTTAATTTCCTAATGATTTTTGGCATAAAAGAAAAATCAATAATTTTGACCCATGCAATGTGTTTTTGGCTATTGCTACAAATATACCCCAGCGACTTAAGACTGGTTTTGTGGTCCAGGGTCACATATATGTTATCCTGATGGTGTTACATGGCTTTCTATTGCGCCACCTGTATTATCATGATGGTTATCAGTACATTTTATGGTCAAAAAGGCAATTTTAATAGTTCAAGTAGAGCAGTATATTGCCATCATATCACTCAGTGAAATATATGGTCATAAGTAATACCAGAAACATTGTTAAAACACATTTTACAGCAAATTGTGACAACCACAGCTGATTAAAAAAAGTAAAAATAAAAATGTCCTTATTAATGCATGAGTTAGAGTGGATAGATGCAGAAGCATCCAAAAAAGTTAGCTATTACTCTAAAACAGCCCTAATAATATGCTATGCCAATAGACAAAAAAACAAACAAACATGGTTTTTAATACAACTTGACCATACTAACAGGATTATAAAGAAAGAACAGCCACTAAGTGACTCAGCAGAACACACCAATCATTCATTAAGTGTGTGTCATATGTCACCGTCCACACTAAAGTCACGGCCATCTAAAAACGCCCTTGCCATGCCACCTCAGTGCCAGCTCTCAAACTGTCTTGCCATCTGGACACTTTAAAAGCAAATCTTTTTGTTAACTAATTCCAGTCTGTAGTCAAAGCCATCAGTTGGTTTGATTGCCATCTGGTTAATTTGTGAATAAAACACACAATTTTTTGCATGCATTTTAATGAATCACATAAAAGAGGTTTGCTCAAGGTGAATGAGAGGAAATCTCACTCGTTCTTCCTGTCTGTAACTCTTTCATCAGATTATAATTATTACAGTTTATTCAACTGGATTTAATTGAGCATCTAAAACAAAATGAGAAATCTAACCAGCTTATTAAACTGGCCTCCATTAAGATAGCGTCGTAATTATCAACAGAAACAATAAACGCATTCATGCATGTCTGTGATATTGCGATGGCTGCTCCTCCATTGCGAGAAGTTTTCTTGTAAACTGAAGGGCAGATGGGTCATTCCCACTATGCAGTACACTTTCATGTCCACATAATATATAATCTTAACACATTCAGAGCTGAATTATGTTCCAGGAATACTAAAATATGCATTATTTATTGTAAATTTCACAATAAATGCTAATCAACAGTAAAAGGTACACTCTTAAAAATAAAGGTGCTTTAAAAGGTTCTTCATGGTGATGCCAGTGATTCCAGAAATAACCATTCAGTCAAAGATTCTGTAAAGAGCCATCTCTTTCTTATCTTTTTTATAAACTGAAGAACCTTATTTTGCCACAAATAACCTTTTGTGAAATTGATATGTTCAAAAAAAGACAAAAAAGGTTCTTCTATGGCATCGTGAAGGCAGCACCTTTATTTTTAAGAGTGTATATTATAATATTTTAATAGTCATGTCCTTCCCTCCATGTTCATCTTTTTTTATTCAATGCAAACAATTGTACATTCAGGTGTACAAAGTAATATTGTAAGTATTTTGAATTTTGAACTAAGTAGTATTTTGGATTTCACTGGGTATTTGGAATGTGGTTAAAGTTTTAAAAAGCAAAAGCTTTAAAAAAAATAAATAAATAAATAAAAATAATAATATTTTTAAAAAAGTACACTTTCTCAAAGGAGAAGTTCACTTCCAAAACAAAAATGTACAGGTAATGTACTTACCCCCTTGTCGTCCCATTTCTTTCTTTCTTCAGTCGTAAAGCAATTATGTTTTTTGAGGAAAATATTTCAGGATTTTTCTCCATAGAATGGACTTCTAAGGTGCCCAGAGTTTGAACTTCCAAAATGCAGATCCCAAATACAATTGTAAATGATCTCAGCTGAGGAAGAAGGGTCTTATCTAGCGAATCATTTTTTTTTAATCCTCTGGTCTTGCCATTGTATTTTCTCCCTTAACTTCAAAAATCATTTCAAAATCATTCTACGTCGCTGCAGAAGTATCAGCCCAGTGTTTGCAGAGTAAACATGCAAAGAAGATCAAACACCCTTAACAAAAAAGGGTAAAACAGTGAAGTAGGATTCTGAAGTGGAGAGAGAAAATTAAAAGGGAGTTTTTCGACAACCTAACTGTCTTGAACTGAAAAAAAGAAAAGAAAAAAAAAAACTGTTCAAGGAGAGCAAGTTAAGCATTTGAGATAAAATGTATGAAAAAAAAATATTGTTTCACTAGATAAGACCCTTCTTCCTTGACTGAGATCATTTGTAATTGCATTTGGGATTGTTTGAAGCCACATTTATACTGCATTTTGGAAGTTCAAACTCAGGGCACCATAGAAGTCCACTATATGGAGAAAAATCCTGAATGTTTTTACAACAGAAGAAAGAAAGACATGAAAATCTTGGATGACAAGGGGGTGAGTATATTATTTTTGTTCTGAAAATGATCTTCTCCTTTAAAGTACAAAAAAAGTTATAGAGCTGAAAAGGTATTGCATAGGAATAAGCAGATGTTTGTGTCTTTTTTACTGTGTGTGTTGAAGAGGACGGCATGCGAATGAACTAAAGACTGGGTCCCACAGACAAACACATACAGAAACACAGCCAACCAATGATTATGACTTCTTTTCATAAATGCCAGCATGAAAAATATCAAAGTTTTAAAGGATGAATGCAAGCACATATGGCACTGAAGTTTAGAAGTTTGTGCTTACTTTCTGGTGGGACTCTGTCTTTATGAGGGCATCCAGACAGGCTGCGATGGTGTGGGTACAAACCAGTCACATGACCTGTGCCGTCGCATCCAGGCGTTGGACACCGGCTTTCCTTTTTCCCCGACCGCGAAGAATCTGAATGCGCACACACACACACGCACGCACGCACACACACACACACACACACACACACACACACACACACACACACAGGATTAATTACTGATTTATTTGTTTATAAATAAATATGCAAGTGATCTGATAAAGTCTGGTCCTCACAGCCACTTATTCTGCCTAACTGCTCCCTTAGACAAAAAAATTGATATATTGAGAAAATCTCCTTTAAAGTTGTCCAAATGAAGTTCTTAGCAATGCGTATTACTAATCAAAAAGTTTTGATATATTTACGATAGTTAATTTACAAAATATCTCCATGAAACATGACCTTCACTTAATATCCTAGATTTTTGGCAAAAAAAATCTATAATTTTTAATGTATTTTTGGCTATTGCTACAAATATATATATTTTTTTATAATATTTTTTTTTTGCAAAAAAAAAACTTTTTTTTGTGGTCCAGGATCACATTTGAGAATTGTTTCCAAAATCGTTTCCTTGCCACCATGTGCATCAAACAAAAACTGTTTTCAATTATTTAATTCCATAAACCTGGAAATTATCTGATCACTGAATCTTACCTATTAACTATGAAATCTGTGTTGCATACTTCATGAATGTATACTACCGTTAAATACAGTTGGACAAGTAATATTTTAAAAATATATATTTTCAAAAATTTAATTCTTTTAATTTATTCTGGATTCATCAAATTGATCAAAAGTGACTGTAAAAACATCTAAAATGTTACCAAAATGTATAGTTCAAATAAAGGCTGAAAAATACCATGTTTAAATATTTAAAAAAAATATTTTTGGTGCTTCCACAATAATACGAAGCAGCACAACTGTTTTCAACATTGATAATAAAAACAAGTGTTTTTGAGCAGCAAATCAGTATATTAGAATGATTTCAGCTTTGATTGAATAAATTTCAGCTTTGATAAAATAAATTACATTTTACAATATATTATACATTTATAATCTTTTTTTTTTGTTGTTATTATTTAATTTGGACTAATGTAAACGCTAGTGTAGTTGTGACCTTTTGTCCTTGTTAGTGTTAGTGTAGTTTGCACAGGCAGTGACTATACTGGAGCTGAATCTGTGTATTGACTGCAGAGGGCATCTCTTCCAGATAGCTATCCAGAGCTATTGGCTATATGTTTCAAACAGAGAGCACAGGACAGTGAGTGAGTGAGTGAGTGAGTATGCTACAGTTACCACTGATTAAAATTTTAAGGATGGAGTAACCTGGTAACGGGCATCATGTTGCCTTCTGTATCAAAGTAAGCTCAAAACAGACAGGAATAGCATGAGATCATGTGAAAGACGTGGGCTCAGCTTGGCTGAGATTGAAAAAAGACTGCAGTGCTACTCATTTTTTGGGAATATGTGCTTTAAACAACAACTACTAAAGTTTTGCAGCTGGTAGCAAACACACATAAATCTGGGTGAATGTCATAAAATGTCCAGGTTACATGTTTAGCTCAAAATCAAATGAAGGGGAAAAAGTAATTATAAGCTAATTTCTGGTCTTTCAAGTTCTTTCATTTACATTTCACCCAATTAATTCAAATAAATAAATAAAAATATATAATTTAAAGGCAATCCATGGTTTGGCAATCATTTTTTTTCAAGTTTTACACATTAAGAAATAAATTGCGTTTTTATGAATAATGTACACTCACATGAGATGAACTGCATTCATAGTATTTTTTATATGTGACCCTGGACCACAAAACCAGCCATATATTGGTAGCAGTATTGTATTTTCTTTTATGCCAAACATCATTAGGGTATTACGTAAAGATCGTATTCCTTGAAGATATTTTGTACATTTCCCACCATAAATATATCAAAACCTAATTTCTGATTAGTAATATGCATCACTAAGAACTTCATTTAGACAACTTTAAAGGACGATTTTCTCAGTATTTAAATTTTTTGGCACCCCCAAATTACAGATTTTCAAATAGTTTTCAAATATCTTGGTCAAATATTATCCTAAAAAACATATATCAATGTAAAGCTTATCACATATAAAAGTGTTTAAAAGTACATAGAGTGTTTTAAATAGGGAGCTGTTCGCCCAACTCAAAGCATTTGCCAAATTAAATAGTGTAGATGCTAAAGTACCATATTGTTGTTTGCTGACACAAAGCATGAAAATAGACAATGAAACACACTTATTATTGGGCTTTATTGGCAACAAGCAGAAAAGGTCTGAAGACAAAAGACAGAAATTCTAGACCGCATTCTGAGACTGCAACTCATATTCATGTTATTTACATAAAACTCATTCTGATGACAGTTTAGTGTCTAAAACACTATTGTATTATCAGTATGTACAGTACATAAAGAACTGCAATGTCAACATAGACCTTTAAATAAAGACTGAATCGCAGTCATTTGTAATATAAGCTTTACTTTATTACTGTAATTAGAAAACAGGCTTTATTTTATTTATGGATGGTATTTCTATTAGCTGTCTAGCTTTGTGGGAAAAAATACACTTTAGTGAAATTTTAAACAGAGTACTTATTTTGGAAACAGTAATACACAAACTGAATGTAATCTTTACTCTTTAACTGGATGTTAGTATTACATTATAGTATAAATTTGTATTAAAATGCAAACTTAAGAGCAAGCTTTTTTTGACCCAATAAGTAGGACGTAAGTACTATCTTTATAATTGTTGCTATTGTCTTTGAAATATGGTTAAAGTGTGCTGTTCAATGTACTGACAAGCATTTATAGTGAACTAAAATATAGTTTAATGTCATTTCTATTGAAACTTGTGTCTCTTTAAATATATTTGTAATTATTTGCAATAATAAAGTTGCAATTTAAAATATATTAACTTTAAATGTTATATCAAATAACACTACAGTCAAAATTATTATCAAGTAGTTTCCATGTGCTTTAGTAAGGTAATCAACGCTTCAAAATAAGGATACTATAAAGCATGACTATGTAAAATGTCAAATTAAAAGTTTTACTTTTAAGTACATTATTACAAATTGCCCTTTTTAAAAGCACACTTAAGTGGACATTTATTATATTAATATTATATTATATTATCTGCAAGTACAGTTTAGTATATTGAAAAATATACTTCTAAAATGTGATGCACACTAAGTGCACAATTAATACAAATGTATTATCATATTTCACAAAAATCAACATAATAACAATAATACCCAAAATAAAATGCACTTTAGTATATTGAATGTGCACTTAATGTACATCAAATTTAATAGTATATTATTATTCTTTACTGGTGTTGTAAGATTCACCCTTGTGTATGATTTCTTTACGATTCTAACCATCCAATGAAGCCTGAATCTTCTGACTATTCTGCAGCCATTTCAAAAAGAGAGAAAACAAACGAGAAGGAGAGAGCACAGCCGAGGCGAGCCGAGTGGAATACATATTAGAAAGTGCTGGATATTGATTGTGGCTTCGGACAAGCCATGCTTTGCATAGCAAATGGCCCCCATTACCATAGCGTCTGTGGATAATTAATGTGCAGTCAGTGGTCCTGTCGTTTGTTATCGGTCATACTGATACTGTTCAATTTCCATCTCCGCCTCGTGCCTTCTTTAAGGAAGAGCTCCTTCCATAACTGTCAGGCCTCCACACTTTTTATAAATCATAATGCCCCCTGGTTAGGCAGCGTCTGCCGCTATCTCTGCCGCGGCGAGATGTTATCGCGGTGTAATGGCCAAGCGTCCCTCATTATTCTGCCATTAGAGAGATAGTGTCCGCCGTGCACGCCGGCCAAACGTCCTTTCATGTGTGCTGTCAGCCCTTCCTCATCTGGAGAACAGCAAATGAAAGTTCTTATGGGTTTTTTAAGGGTTTGTTCACCAAAAATGACAATTCTGACATCACTTACTGGGATTTGAGAACTTTTTTTGAAGGTCTTCGACCACAACTCAGAATAAGAGGACTCTGGATAAGTTTAATAGAATAAGACCAGAGCTGTGGGGATGTCACCAAATTGCCGGTGCATTGTCTGATTTATTTGTTAACATCATTACTGTGATGAATATAAAACTTCCTGCTTCAAAGGCAATCAGTAACTTATTTTCAATTTGATTTGATGCAGTTGTGCAGGGCCAGAATTTTTATTTTGGACTGTACTAAAGCATAAAAACACCATAATAGGTTTGCAGGTATTTAGGAAACAGTTTAGTTTATATACTTCTTTCTTTAAGAAACAATGCTGCAGCCGGTTATTCTACTTTAAAATGTGAGATCCATGTCGGAATGTCTGTTTTTGTTTTAGTGCACTTTTGCTTACTACCATTTTACCCAATAATATTTTAACACCCCAGGTTGCCAATTGACAGACAACATGGTGTTTTGCAGCTATGGAAGCCAGGAAACAACATGATTCTACCCCTGACCTACAGTAAACAGACTTGGCATCCATCTAAAAAGCTCTATGTCCAAAATGTGGATGAATCAAGCCATCAATTTACAATCCCATCTTCCATTATCAAATATGTTCATTCCTGTTACATGTCCTCAATCTGGCAACCCACACAAAGGTTGAGTTTGAGGAACAGGTGGCGGGAGAAACACTGGTCTTTAATATTTTGAATATAGACTGCAGTACCCATTTCAATCACTAGCTCTCAATATCACCAATATTTTTACGAGTTAATATTAATTGACTAACATTTTGGACATTGTTTTTTTGTTTTTTATTTATTTAGTTTTTTTATTACTTTTTTTTTTGCTTTATTTCAATGAAAAAAAAAATCCAAATACAGCCACATCAGAACTGTTGTGCAGCTGTTGTTTCATTACAGAATGAATCAGCTGCTATTAATAAATTGGTTGAATTAATAACTCACTCCTTTATTGATTTGCCACTACCTACCCTATAGTAAAATATAATATATTTAAAATGCATTTGTTTTTTTACTAAGTATAGTTCAAGTCTATTAACATATTTACTGACATATTGCTTGAGACTTATATATATTTAATAATAATAACTATAATAATAATTATAATAACTTATATATTTAATAATATATTTAATATATATTTAATTAGCACTATTTCTGCACAATAGAACTGGTTTTGCCTTGGTCTTGGTCTAGTCTTGGTCGCAACTCCTCAAAGTGTTGGTCCAGTCTTAAGGTGCGTTCACACCGGACGCGAATGAAGCGGCAAGCGCGAGTGATTTACATGTTAAGTCAATGCAAAGACGCGAATAGCCATCCTGCGGCGCGAAACGCGCGAATGAGGCGGCGCGAAACGCGCGAATAGCGCGAATGGCGCGGCGCGCATTGAGCGTACAAGCGATTGCCGCGCCATTCGCGCGAATCGCGCGAAACGCGCGAGTTCAAAAATCTGAACTTCGGCGGAATTCCGCGTCGCGGTAACCAATCAGGAGCTTGCTCTAGTAGTGACGGAGGCAGTAATCCGAAACAACAATGGCGGACAAAATCACCGTTGCTGTCTGTGGTTACTCGGAGCTGTACGATACATCTTTGGACTTTTGTAGAAACAGGAATAAAAAGGATCTTGCTAAGAATAAAGTGAGTGAAGAGGTCGGACAATCTGGTTAGTTTTAAAAAACGCTCTTTACTCAATTTAACCTACATATACATACATATTGAGACTACAAGCAAGCTAAAGCTGGCAAATTGAGCTCATTCACCTATTTTACAACTACTTCCCCGCTGACGAGTGGCAGAAGCCCCTCCCTTGACGCGAATTCGCGTCTGTTGTGAAGAAAATGTCACGCGCGAATGGCGCGAGTAAACTCAAATGTTCAAGCGTTCAACTACGCGCGAATAGCGCGTTTTTTCCGCGCAAGTCGCGTCCGGTGTGAACGCACCATTAGTCTTAGATTTGGATTTAAGTAGCCTTAACTACAAAACTACATATGGTGACCATTACTATCATCATTTTAAATCAATAAAATAACATATTAAACAGCCAGATTTGCTAAACATGGCAAATAAGAGTTAGAGCGCAAATTCTGAAGGGAAAATTCTGCGTGTGATTTACTGACAATGTGCACATTAAAAAACAGATGCAGCCAGATCATTTCCATAATGACCAGCGCAATCTACCAAGAGAAGTGCAAATTACTGCAAATTACCACCTTTAAGACGTGCTTTTTTGGGGTGTTAAATAATGGCGCAAATATTAGTAAAATGCGTTGTGTGATTAATTTTTATACTCTCTTCTGATTAATTCTGCGTCAGAAAGAGAAACTCCTACAAATGCACATTCAGTGAGGCCAGGTGCAAAAATAACTGTGTCCATGCCTTTTCAGCGCTAATTTGCACTGAATGTCTTCAGTAAATCCTGTGACAGTACTACTTTAACTGTCTCTAACAATGTAAACTAAGCCTAAACTAAACCTAAACCTAACTAAAAATAAAACTATATTGACGTATTAAAATACGAAAAAACATACCATTACTAAAATAATTAAAATCATTAAAATGAAAACATAAAAACTGATTCAAAATATACTATAATAATATCTCAGTGATAGTAAAATAACACTTTTAAGTAAACTCTTAACCATTTTCAAATGCCTGCTTTACACTGCAAAAAAAAAAAAAAAAAAAAAAATGCTTTTCTTACTTAGATTTTTTGTCTTGTTTCAAGCCAAATATCTAAAACTTCTTAAATCAAGAAGGATTTTCTGGACGAGCACAAATTATTTTCTTGTTTTCAGGAAAAACAAGTGAAAATTTGCT
This sequence comes from Garra rufa, assembly GCF_049309525.1. NCBI lineage: Eukaryota > Metazoa > Chordata > Actinopteri > Cypriniformes > Cyprinidae > Garra > Garra rufa. Next base: position 40,248,907 of record NC_133381.1, read on the forward strand.
TAGAACAAGCAAAAAAATCTGCCAATGGGGTAAGCACAAAAATCTTATTTCAAACAGAAAACAAGATTATTTTTCAGATTATTTTAATTGTTTCAAGCAAAAATTCACTGATTTTTGACTTTTTTTTTTCTGAAAACAAGACAATAATTTTTACTCATCTAGACAATCCTTCTTGATTTATATATATATATATATATATATATATATATATATATATATATATATATATATATAATAGATGATTTTTTTTAGATATTTTGGCTGGAAACGACAAAAATCTAAGTAAGAAAGGCATTTTTGCAGTGTGTGTTTATGAATTATTCTCTTTGAAAACTGATCTTTTATGCTTGCAAAAGTCAGAGTAATGTTTTCACTGTTTTGGGGATGAAATACTCCGTCAGTCTAGCTCCTCTGTGCCTGAAGAAATAGAATTAAACCAGGAATTGCATTGGAACCTCCTCTGAATATGCAGCACAGACTAATTTCCCAGTGTGTTTCTCCAGTGCCAGAGCTACATTTCCAAACAGATCTCCTCTCTGGGTTTATAAATAGGCAGCATGAGCACAGACTGTGTCCCTGGGATGAGATTTGCTGTTCTCCCGGCCGTGCAGATCGCCATTACTTATGCCTGACAAGCTTGGCCTGTGATGTGGCCGTGCTGGCCTGTTTGAACAACATTAAGCCACTGCTGTTTGCACTGCAGGCATTGGGATGTTTGAGAAAGCTTGTCCCGGGGTCTGTACGGGATCCCTTCTCAGAGCAAAGAAACACGAAAGAGCACTGAACCCATCCGCTTAAACTGACCTATCTGCTCTGAAATGTTAAAGGAGTAGGGTGATATCATTTTATTATTGAAGGAGTAGCTCACCCAGAATAGAGAAACATATTCAACTTGTTTGAATGACAGACTGAAATTGATATCTTACCATTCTCTGGGTCTTTTAAATCTCATTTGGACATGCATTACTTATTTGATGTATGGTCATTTGGGCTATTTATGGGACAGTGCAGTGAATCAGAAAACAATTGGGGAAAATTGTAACAATGTAATTTGAAATTGGTAGCATATGCACTAACAGTCTTTCTCTCCAAGAAAAATAATGAAGAAAAGCAAAACACACATTTGAGGTTGCATTAAGCAACAATTTCGTGGAATAAAATGGTGCAAACATGATGTAAATAAGAGATTCATTGTGCAGTACAGACAATTGAATTGATTTTTAATGGGTGTTTTGGCAAGATCAGTGAACTCATGCTGACACGGCAGCTTCAGCGATTTTAAAGCAAGCATTCTATTTATAACTGAAAATGTATATAAGTAAAATGTAAGTTTTTTTTATTTCTCTTACTACTAACTATACACTGCAAAGTTTTTGTATTTAAATATCTATACCTAAAGACAGGACAAAAAATCTGATACCATGTCTGATACTATATGTCAGTGCAAGTCTGGGAGTGTAAATGCAAACTAATACTTGTGTGATGTGTTTCTTACTTGTTCTTTATAGAACTTGCTTTGATGTTACAACAAGCACAACTTTTTGTAGGAAGACTGCAGTTTTTGAAAAAAAAAAAAAATGGTAAGCTTTGATATAAACTCACAATTTGGACTTTTTTTCATACAACTGCGACTTTGTATCTTGCAATTCTGACTTTTTCCCCAGAATTGCATCATATAAACTCACAATTCTGACTTTTTTCTCATAACTGTGAGATATAAATGCACAATTGTGAGTTATAAAGTCAGAAAAGCTAGATTTAAAGTGAGAATTGCGGGATATATATAAACTTAAAATTGCAAGATAAACTCACAATTGAGTTTTTTTTTGTGACTTTGCATCTCGCAATTGACTTTTTTTCTCAGAATTGCATCAAACAAACTCGCAATTCTGACTTTTTTCTCATGACTGTGAGATATAAATGCACAATTGCCAGTTATAAAGTCAGAATAGCTAGATATTTCAGAACTACGTGATACAAACTCACAAGTTTGACTTTCTTTGCTTAAAATTGTGACTTTATATCTCTCAAGTCTGACTTTGTATCTCGCAATTCTGACTTTTTTCTCATCTTTCTGGATATAAACCCACAACTGCAAGAAAAAAAAGACTGATATGTTTACAGAATTGCAAGTTTATATCACAGTTTTAATTTAACTTGACTTTAATTTCTCAGAATTGCAAGTTTGAGAATTCTGACTTTATAACTCGCAATTTCAATATAGTTTTTGTATTTTTTGTACCTAGATCATGTCTTTTTTTTATGGGGGGCAAAAAAAAGTATTTTTTTTAAATGCAAAAAATATCAATATACTGTACTCTATACTGAATACTGTCAAAATTTTGAGAAAAAAAAAGGTTACCTTTAAGGTAGTAGGGCTTCTTTAGACCATCATGGTGCAGACGTGCCTTCCGCTCCTCTGCACAGCTGTGCCTCAAACCACCCTCATGCAAATGCAGTCTATCTCTCCTGACTGCTTCCGAAGCCATTTTTTCCCGCAAAGCTTTGGTCCGCTCCGTTTCCAGCGCTATGGCCTTCTCCAGCAGTGACAGGTTGCCTTTGGTCATGTCGAAAACATCCTCTGAGCGGTCCGACGTAACGGAGGTGGTGTCTTCATCGCAATCCTGGAAAACCTTGTGCTCTGCGGCGCAGCTGGAAAAAGCCTTGGAGCGCGGGCTGAGCTGCTCCTCAAGCTTCATCAGGTTGACCATGTCGGAGTAATTCCGCTCGAGAACCCGGCACTCCTCGTGACTCTGATGGTGCTGCTGCTGGGCCTCTTGATAAAGCTGATGAGCCTCCTGCTAGGGACGCACATAATTAACTGGTAAACGGTTAACCGACAGAAAGATTTTTGACCAATTAATATTACTGCAATTAATATTACTAATGCAACTTTTAACTGAAACACTTGCTCAAGACTGGGGCACATCAACATGACTGAAACACTAGTAATATGTTGTTTACTACCACTTATATTTTATTAGTGTATATATTAGTGTTTGTCCCAGCATAAACCCAACATAGTGCTATCCAAACGCCACTTTTTATGTGTTATGTGTTCACAAAACAACTGGTATAGGTATCAATTGGACTTGTCAATCTTGTTTTAATGACTTGAGTACTGGAATGGTCATTCGCTACTCCAATATCCAAATTCTGAGGTAAATGGAATCCAGTATAACTCCTGAAAAATAAAGGTAGTGGCAACCGCATTTACAAAAATTCCACAGTTTGTACAGAACCAAACTGACCAACTAATTGTTAATGATGTATTTAAACAGACATCAGAGATGTGTCTCTGCTCTGTAAGCATACAGCAAAAAAAAAAAAATAACAGAGCAAGAGGTATGAGCCGTTGCCAAATGTGTTGCCAGATATTTTTCGAAAAATCAGCAAATAAGAACAAGCCCATAATAAACCTAAATAAATCTACATGCTTTATATTGGAAATAAGACCAGAAAAGTGTAATCCACACCTGCCCACTTTAATAACTCTACAAACTAGATTGCTTTATGAGCTAAGCCCAAAGACACTTATAATAAGTGGACATGGCAACACTGAAGAAAAGTACTCTGCTGAGCAGCTTTCCAAACATAAATAAAACATGACACCTCTGTCAACGGCGGTTTAGTTTTAAAACTGGCAAACATAAGAGTTTTTGATCCCTGTTATATTAATTTGGTCACAAATAGCATTTACCAAACATGCAGGATGCCATAATTTTTCTATGATTAGTCAATCAGCGCAATTTTGAGAGCGAGTTTTGTTCTGTACACACAAGAAATTATCATTTAGGCACCTCACTCCTGTATTTAAATGTGGCTGTTACTACTTCAACTTTACACACTTTATACTGTGTGCATGGCTTTTGTTTACATTTAAAAAGGAAATAGCCATGTACAAACTGCAATTTATAGAACTGAGCCCCACATTCAATTTTTAAGTACATTATTTAGTCGTTTGCACATTTTGACACAGGTCTGTCTCTTTCCACATTTGCGCTCGCTCACCAGCCTATAGGGCTTAAAGAGACTGTGTTGCCAGATGTTGCAAGAAAAAACACAAACAAAAACAAGCCCAAAATAAACCTTATAAAGTTCAAATGCTGTTTTTGGAGGGAAAAAGAAAATATCACAAGCAGCAGCTGCCCGCTTTATAAACTCCATACAGTTGCTCTTTATGAGAAAAGCACATACAACAAGCCCATAGATGCTTATAAAAAGGGACATGGCAACACTAAGTGTGAGCATAAACGAAACACAGCACACTCTGTCAATGGTGGTTCCAATATAATGGATGGCTGTAACATGCCTTTGGTTGCTAATATTACTTTGGTAAAAAATCAGAAACCAAACAGCCAACAGATGCCTAAATATTTCTCTGGTTACCAGTGGGAAAATCATTGCAGTTTCGCAGTCATGGAACAATAACTTAGAGGATTCACTCCTCAGTATTATGCCAATGCACACCGCACACTTGGCAGCATAGAATTCAGTGAGTGTTTTTTATTTTGTTATATATATTTTGTTATACCATTTAGGTGCGATTTATTTTGTGTAGACCTGTTATTTTATTTTGTTTGTTTTAATGCATTCACAGCAGCGCTGCAGTTGTGTGTTGCTTCTCTTAAGGATTCTATTTGCATATGTAAAACTAAACTCTTTAAAAAAAAAAAAAACGTTTAATGATATTTCTAATGGGTTGCAGAAAATCGTTAATTCTCTATTTTATTCTGATTTAATGCTCTTATCAATTAATGGTCAGTTCCCATCTAACAAAAAATGTTCTAAGAATGTTTTGAAGATGTTTGCATATTGGAACATTACTTTTGAATGTTTTCTGAACATAGTAGTGAGAACAACAAAAAAAATCTAAAAAAAAAAAAAAAAAACATTGTTTGGATGATACATAAAGAACTTTATGAAAGACCAGATTATTTTGAATGAACATTCTATTAATGTTACTGAAAGAATGCTTGTTCATAACTTTAAGAGAACCAGGCTAGAACATTGACCAAAGCTCTGAGACATTACTTGTTAGCTATCAGTCATGAAAAATTATTCACAACAAATCATCCCTACCTGCTGGTTATTGTTGAGCCGCTCGGATGGTTTGGTCTCGCTTAGCTTGCGTGCCAAGTCAAAGCACTGGTTGCGAAGACACTCCAAACTGCTTAGACAAACTTCCTCATCGCTTTTCTCTCCCATCTGGCCATTAGTAGTCATTTTACCACAGTTACCACTGAGTCCATTACCCATGGGCCCATTTCCGTTTATATCGCAGTCCGTGTTCTCATCGTCCTGAAACGGCTTCTCGTGGAGGTTTTCTGAGATTGTGACTCCGTGACCCTGTGCTAGGAGCTTTAGAGAGTCCACAGTCTCCCGTACCACATCACTGTTCACATCCAGACTCAGCTCACCTTTCCTTGAGCCCTCCTCATCCTCGTCATCTTCATCCTCTTCATCATCTTCTTCGTCTTCCTCCTCGTCTTCCTCTTCTGCACTGTTTGAAGAGTTGCTGTTCATCTCGGACTCAGTCATGGCCCGGTAAGCGGCGTCCTCTGCGATCTTGCCAAGGTTTAACAGAGATTTAGCCACCAGTTCATCGTAGTTGTCATATTCATCATTGTTGTTGTTGTCCTTCTCCATGGAGGGGCTTCTTCTGCTGGGACTGCAATTTATATGGTCACACTCTGTGAAAGACAAACAAATATTGTTATACCAGCTGTGGCTGCTAAACAGATAACTCTTGGTTTAATTGCTTTGTCCAAAACAAAGTTTTCTTCCATACCCAACCACTTGCTTGACTCTAAACCACCTGAGCGTCATGCACTGCAAAAATGAAATAGTTGTTTCAACTCAAAATAATTTGTTGCCCCACTGACTTAAAATGTTTAGTTTAGTCAACTAAAATATTCCAGTTCTCACATAAATTAACATTGAGTAACTTAACATTTCAAGTTGACTGAACTAACATGTTTAAGTCAGCAGGGTAACAAATTATTTTAAGCTGAAACAACTTTTTAAAAGTTGTTTAATTTTTTTTTTTTTTTTTTTTTTTACCATGTGGCCATAAGCACCTCAAGGCTCTGATGTACTCAAGGTCTCCCATCACCACAGACCAATTGGAGTTCAAAGGTGTTTACCAGCCAGAACAGAACTTTTCCAGAAAGATGCAGGGCTGCCCTTGACTAAAGATTATTTTAGTTGGCTATTAGTCGCACATTTATTAATAAATTATATAAATCACAATAATGAGACTTTAATTGCCTACATAGCCTAATAAGTGCTCAAGTGCACACATAAAGCTTGCCACAATGCACTTCGAGATATAATACTTATGAATGTGTCAGGGAAACAGCGAGGAGACTGCATTAATGTTTTAATTATTTATTGATAAACTAGTGCTTTCTTTGTTTTCAGTTTAAGAGATGGAAGTTGGTTGTTCGCATATATCATATGGATTGCATAATCTGAGGATTGTTGGTTTTCCATTCGAATTGGTTCATTTGAAGGTAGACATTTCACTCTCTATAGATATATTTTTTTCATGTCTGTAAGGCAAGTATACACAGAGTTTCGCGCTCAAGTTTTGCGCTCAAGTTCACAGAGACCGAGATGGAAGAAAATGTATTGGAAAGATGTATTACCTTGATTTGTATGACCAGATATCTGCCCTAGTAAAATGTTTTGAACTCCTAAAGCGAACTCCAAACAAACTTTGTTTTGGCCTGATTTAATTTGAAATAACATCACACCTGCTGAAAAAAAAAAAAAAACAGCTGGAACCAGCCTAGGCTGGTTGGCTGGTCTCAGCTGGTTTAACCAGCCTGACCAGCCTTGGCCAAAGAAAGTGGCCAGCCTGCTGACCAGCTAAAACCAGCATGGTTGATCAGCTGAAACCAGCCAACCAGCCTAGGCTGGTTTTAGCAAACAAACATTCAATAGACTTGTTTTGCAGCAAAAGATCTAGTGAAACCCAATGACTCCTGGACACTCAATGCAGTAACAGCACTTGAGCAAAAAACACATAGAAGAAGTCTCAAATTATTGACCCTTTGCAAAGCCTTAGTTACTGTTGCTATGTAAGACAAGCTATTGTGCTCTCACACCACACATTTTTTTCTCATGCAGTGAAAAATACATCACAAAACAAAAAGGACAGAGCAGGTTACTTTTGGTATAAAACTAAATCTCAGCTTTGTCTTTTTTTATTTTTATTTTTTTAGAAAACAATAAATACAATTTTGTAGCTCTTTAATGTGTCATGACACATTGCTGTAGTGCCTCAGTTCAACCATCTTTTCATATTTATTAGTTATAGCACAAAATAAACATGAAAAAACAAGTTCAAGTTTAAGTTCGCCGATGTAAATCTACTTTCCTACTGAATCTAAATGATGGCAGTTTTTAACATTATGATTAGTTAGATTGCCTGTCAAACTCCTGAGAATTGGTTCAGTGTACATACACGCGAAATATGTGCCATCTCTTGTGAAAATTGCCCCAGAGGACTTCAGTATTCTTTTTATGATGAGTATAAAACCTTTGAAAGATGACTAGAAGATCAGGAGCCCCTGTTAAATCTAAAATGTAAAGAACACTCAGAAGAACAAGCACTTGATGATAAAAAAAGAGCGGCAAAGAACTTAAACTTAGCTTTTTTTTTTTTTTTTTTAAATGCACACTTATACTGCTTAAGTCATTTATAAAGTTTGTTATGTAATAATGACATAAAGGTTGTCTGATCAGTGTCTGATCAGTTTGCATTCCAAAACTCAAAATGACATTAACACAGTTATTTTTCTTCTTCTTTTTTCGCAGAAAAACAGCCCACTGAAGAGATAATATAAGTGATGCATATTAATTCCATCTAATTATTTTCACAATATTTAAGTGCGCTAATGTCATTAGCTTAGCTTCATGCTAACAATAGAATGTTAGTTGAGTGCAAACTGCAGTGCTTGATTAGCTGTAAATGAAGCTGTGCCTGTGAAGAGCAAAATCAGTTACTTATAAGCTTCTAATTCAATTAACACACAGTTGACAATTGTTCATGCAGTCAGCTCACTAGGTTTTGAGACAAAGCCAATATCTTAGGTAAGAAAACACAGCACAGAAAACAGGGTTAATGCCAATACATGTGGGAGTTTGATTGTTAATTAGACTAGAAGGCTCTGTCAGGTCTGATTGGAGAGCGTTGTCCTGCCATGTGCGGCTGGCTGAGCTGTCTGAAGTGGATGAGAAATGTCGGAGACACATCTCACGCCTACTCCCTGATTTAGCAGACATTCACAGACCACCAGAACCAACCCATACTAAAACAACTGGTAGGCAATAATGCTGTCCCATGAATCAGACAACAAGGATGCTTCAGGTCTAAATATACATGAAATTATAATCTTTGACCTTAAAATTTCTAAATAAATTATTTAGAATATGAATTATACACTTACTGTGATAGGGAAAAATAATGTTCGTGTATGTTAGGATTAGTATTTAGTAGCAATGAAAAAACTCTCACTGCAAAACTGTAACCAAACTATTCAAATTAAATAATGGGTAAATATACAGTGGTGTGAAAAAGTGTTGGCCCCTTCCTGATTTTTTATTTTTTGTCACACTTTAATGTTTCAGATCATCAAACAAATGTAAATATTATTCAAAGACACAAGTAAACACAACATGCAGTTTTTGAATGAAGTTTTTTTTATGAAGGAAAAAACAAAATTCAAACCCACATGGCCCTGTGTGAAAAAGTGTTTGCCCCCTAAACTTAATAACTGGTTGTGCCACCCTTAGCAGCAACAACTGCAATCAAGCGTTTGTGATAACTTGCAATGAGTCTGTTACAGCGCTGTGCAAGAATTTTGGCCCACTCATCTTAGCAGAATTGTTGGAGGGTTTTCGAGCATGAACCGCCTTTTTAAGGTCATGCCACAGCATCTCAATAGGATTCAGGTCAAGACATTGACTAGGCCACTCCAAAGTCTTCATTTTGTTTTTCTTCAGCCATTCAGAGGTGGATTTTCTGGTGTGTTTTGGATCATTGTCCTGCTGCAGAAACCAAGTTCGCTTCAGTTTGAGATCACGAACAGATGGCCGGACATTGTCCTTCAGGATTTTTTGGTAGACAGCAGAATTCATGATTCCATTTATCACAGCAAGTCTTCCAGGTCCAGAAGCAGCAAAACAGCCCCAGACTATCACACTACCACCACCATATTTTACTGTTGGTATGATGTTCTTTTTCTGAAATGCTGTGTTACTTTTACGCCAGATGTAATGGGATACACACCTTCCAAAAAGTTCAACTTTTGTCTCGTCAGTCCACAGAGTATTGTCCCAAAAGTCTTGGGGATCATTAAGATGTGTTCTGGCAAAACTGAGACGAGCCTTTATGTTCTTTTTGCTTAGCAGCGGTTTTCGTCTTGGAACTCTACCATGCAGGCCATTTTTGCCCAATCTCTTTCTTATGGTGAATGAACACTGACCTTAACTGAGGCAAGAGAGGCCTGCAGTTCTTTAGATGTTGTTGTGGGGTCTTTTGTGACCTCTTGGATGAGTCGTCGCTGTGGTCTTGGGGTAATTTTGGTCGGCTGGCCACTTCTGGGAAGGTTCACCGCTGTTCCATGTTTTGGCTATTTGTGGATAATGGCTCTCACTGTGGTTCGCTGGAGTCCCAAAGCTTTAGAAATGGTGTTATAACCTTTTCCAGACTGATAGATCTCAATTACTTGTTTTCTCATTTGTTCCTGAATTTCTTTGGATCTCAACATGATGTGCAGCTTTTGAGGATCTATTGGTCTACTTCACTTTGTCAGGCAGGTCCTATTTAAGTGATTTCTTGATTGCGAACAGGTGTGGCAGTAATCAGGCCTGCGTGTGGCTAGAGAATCTGAACTTTTTCACACAGGGCCATGTGGGTTTGGATCCACCCCCCTCCCCCCTTCATTTAAAAACTGCATGTTGTGTTTACTTGTGTTATCTTTGATTAATATTTAAATTTGTTTGATGATCTGAAACATTAAAGTGCGACAAACATGCAAAAAAAAAAAAATCATTAAGGGGGCCAACATTTTTTCACACCAATATATATTCTCCTAAATAAGTTTTGTAACTTTTTGAAACAATCAGACTGTTGGTAATATTTGAGGGCATTGGTCCTGCCAGAGTGCTTCACTTCAAAGCTCACCTTCAGTAGGCTGTGTGTGTCGATGAACTGAGCACCTTTGTTTTGAGATGGCTGTTTTTAGCCTGATACTGAGACTGCACTGAAGGTCACAGCAAAATCATCCAACTGCACCTCAAATTACGGTGACCTTCTTCCAAATATGCCTAACTGCCAAATTACCTCCTCTACCCCTCTGGAGGCTGAAATACTCACTTCACATTCAGCTCTGGTTTTGTTTCTAAACCCAAAAATAAAGCATTCTGGTGCCGGATTAACCTTTTAAGACCTATTGTATTATATGTGATATGCAAATTCCTATGGTCCTATGGACTAAACGATCAACATTACCAAAACTTTGCTGTGAAATCTTAGGTTCTTTTTTTTTTTTTTTTTTTTGAAAAACCATGTTAAAATCTGAGTCTTTTAAATGATCATCATGCTTCTAAATGTGTATTTGTGACCCTGGACCACAAAACCAGTCTTAAGTCGCTGGGGTATATTTGTAGCAATAGCCAAAAATACATAGATTTTTCTTTTATGTCAAAAATCATTAGGAAATTAAGTAAAGATCATGTTCCATGAAGATTTTTTGTAAAATTCCTACTGTAAACCTATCAAAATGTAATTTTTGATTAGTAATATGCATTGCTAAGAACTTAATTTGGACAACTTTAAAGGTGATTTTCTCAGTATTTTGATTTTTTGCACCCTTTTCAAATAGATGTATCTCGGCCAAATATTGTCCTATCCTAACAAACCATACATCAATAGAAAGCTTATTTATTGAGCTTTCATATGATGTATAAATCTCAGTTTAGTAAAATTTAACCTTGTGACTGGTTTTGTGGTCCAGGGTCACATTTGTTCATCTCTCAATCATGATTGTATTGCATTGCATTATATAGTTTGATAATTAAACTATGCATTTAATATCATCAACAAAAAATATTAGAGATATTGAGTGAAAACTGATATTTATATCATTTATATCAGTATCTGTTGATTTACATGACAAGTTATCAGAATATCTTAGTACAAATTAATGTATTTCAATTGATTAGTGATAATAAATTATAAATATGGGTCAATGACATGATGCCTACATTTTCTGTCCGATTGCGTTTTTTTTTTTTTTTTTTTTTTTTTTAATTTGTAAAAATAATAATAATAATAATAATAATACAAATAATAATAAAATATATTGTATATATGAAGTGCCTCAACCATCTATGTACTCACTTTAACTTAAAAAAAAAAATTGTTATTCAAAGAGTCATATATCATGTAGTGCGACCATCTGGCCATAACATCTGTTTTGGAAACATATTTGAAATTACCCTAATTTTTTAAAGATTAATTTTCTGCACTATTTGGCATGATTTCCAAAGTGTTTTGTAATCCTGTATAAAATTGCAAAAAAATTGTCTGATGATGTCCATTTTATGAAATATCATGCGGTGCGACCATCAAGAAACTACCATTTTGGGACTTTTATGTTGAAATCCGTTCAAAGATAGGACAATGCATCATACCAATTTGCCAAGGACCCATGGAAGCATCAAGGAGATTTGTAACTCTCTTTTAATTTGGAAAAATATAACTTTTTTAATGGCTGGTATGTAGTTACAAAAAAAAAAAAAAAAAAAAAAAGAATTTTAAGTTATTTCTACAAGTATTTATTTTTATTATAAATTTCATAGTGACCTTTTGTGAAGACTCTAGCTTGTTTTGTTCAGGTGGCCAATTCTGTGCTTGTAAATTTTGACTGAATTTGAAACATCATGTGGTGCGACCAATAATAGCAATAGCCATTATTTACAAAAACTCAATGCAAATGCAAATACTTTGTTTCTAAACACTTCAATTACTGAGAACATCTAAAAAAAATGTTTAGCATGTTAAGAAAATGAATTAATCTTAATATTTATCATGGTCGCACCACATGACATTTTTTAAGGCTACGGCTAATTCATCTAGATGAAAAAACACTAAAATCACTTTATTTCAAATTTTAATATGGATTTATGTGTACACAACATTCATTCTTAATGTTTGTACAATTACAATATATCTTATTATTTTTTGTATTTTAAAATTGGTCTGTCGAAAAGCCCATATAGTAGTGAACATTTGAAGTGGATCAAAACCTTTCATCAAATCACTGCATAATTCAAATGTCCATCTTTCAATGATTTATTCATGCTCTTACCTATTTCTTCAATTTGCTCCTCATCCTCTTGGTCATCTTCCTCTACCTCATCCTCTTCATCATCATCCTCCCCCTCTCTTTCTACTTCTTCTTCCTCTTCCTCCTCCACCATGTCCTCTTCTTCTTGCTCCACCTCTTCTTCTTCTTCTCCATTAATCACTTCTACCTCTTCCTGTTCATATTGATCCTCATTGTCTGTATATTCTTCCTCTGCTTCTTCTTCCTCTTCTTCTTCCTTGTCCTCTTCCTCATCTTCTTCCTCCCCCTCCTCCTCCTCCTCCTCCTCCTCCTCTTTTTCATCCATCTCCTCCATTTTGTGTGTTTTGTAGCATTTTTCCATTGACTGCTGGTCTACGACTGTTAGAAAGACCTTCCTCTTGGGCGAGGGCTCCAGGGCATGACTCTCCAGGGGTTTTCTCTTCTTGGCAACAGGACAGCCATACACACTGGACATGGAGAGATAAGAAAAAGGCAATTAACAAGCTGGCTTGCGATTTGCCGGGCTTTAGTACAGTCCATTGTGCTCCAGACCAGGCTACATCATTTACTGTGCACAGGCCGAAGGAGTTTTGAATTGCGACAAATACAGCAGGCTGCATGGCAGATCATTTATGGGTTACACAAGTCGAGCAATCAATAGACCTTAGTCAGGGTAGACGCCATATTTAATTTGCACTGAATGACAACAAGACCATGAGACATAGATGTACAGTATTAAAGGAACACTCCACTTTTTTTGGAAATAGGCTCATTCTCCAACTCCCCCCGAGTCAATAAGTTGATTTTTAACGTTTTGAAATCCATTCAGCCGTTCTCCTGTTCTGGTGATATCACTTTTAGCATAGCTTAGCATAGATCATTGAATCCTATGAGACCAATAGCATCACGTTCAAAAATGACCAACGAGTTTCCATATTTGTTGTATTTAAAACTTGACTCTTCTGTAGTTATATCGTGTTCTAAGACCGGTGGAAATGCGAAGCTGCGAGTTTCTAGGCTGATAAGATCCCATTCTGGCGTAATAGTCAAGGAAGTTTGCTGTCGTAATATGGCCGAAGCAGGCGGAGTATTATCAGAAATGAGTTCCCAGCTAGTTTAGCATTTGCACATGTGCCGCGTGGTATTACTGCTCCTGCTTCGGCCATATTACGGCAGCAAACTTCCATGACTATAACGCCGGAATGGGAGTGTAGTTCCTAATCTTATCGGCCTAGAAAATTGAACCTTTGCATTTCCACCGGTCTTAGTACACGATATAACTACAAAAGAGTCAAGTTTTAAATAGGACAAATAACGAAACTCGTTGGTCATTTTTGAACGTGATGCTATTGGTCTAATAGGATTCAATGATCTATGCTAAGCTATGCTAAAAGTGACATCGCCAGAACAGGAGAACGGCTGAATGGATTTCAAAACGGTAAAACTCAACTTATTAACTCGGGGGGAGTTGGAGAATGAGCCTATTTCCAAAAAAAGAGTGTTCCTTTAGAGGTACCCATATTATGCTTAAATAAAAAAATATTTTTTTGAGGTCTGCTAGAACACATTTACATGATTTAAAACTCAAAAAAGGCATTACTTTTCCTCACATGTTTCAATGGTGTAGAATATTGTCACATTTACATTAATTTATTTGAATAAATCTGACATTTAGTAGGTAGCAGTTCATTTTGAGATAAATGAGTCATGCAGTAGAATGATACTGAATAATAATGCATTATTTGGATGACCATACTATACAATAGTTTGTCTTAAATTCCTGTCCTGTTAGAATCGCATTGTCCAGTCTGTGCATTAAATCACAAATGCCCTGGTAACTTTAGCACACACACACACACACACACACACACACACACACACACACACACACACACACACACACACACACACTGGTTTATATGTTTTATGGGGACATTCCATAGGCGTAATGGTTTTTATACTGTACAAACCGTATTTTCTATCGCCCTAACCCTACCCTACACCTAAACCTAGCCCTCACAGGAGATTGTGCACACTTTTACTTCGTCAAAAAAACTCATTGTGCATGATTTATAAGCCTGTTTCCTCATGGGGACCTGAGAAATGTCCCCACAAGGTCAAAATTTACTGGTATTCCTATCCTTGTGGGGACATTTGGTCCCCACAACGTGATGAATACCAGGTACACACACACACACACACACACACACACACACACACACACACACACACACACACACACACACACACACCTTGCAACTGTGAGATGTAGAGGTGATTAATTGCATTTTATACCTTCAGCAAATATATATTTTATAGATCCACCCAGCAGCAGGAGCAGGTGATTTTATCATCTAATAATCAGTGTATTGATCCAGTGCTCAGACCAGCAGACATGCTCCTTTTCATTTGAGGATGAGAGAGTAACAACCTGTTTCCTTTAAAGGGATAGTTCTCCCAAAAATGAAAATTCTGTTATTATTTATTCACCCTTAAGTTGTTCCAAACCTGTACGAGTTTCTTTCATCTGCTAAACATAAAAGAAACTCATACAAACTCATTCAGGTTAAGGGTAAGTTAATGATGACAGAATGTTTATTTTTCAGGCAGTCTGGCAGTTTTTTTCTATTTATTTGTCTATTTGTCCATCTATCCATCCATCCATCCATCCATCATCTTTCTATCATCCATCCATTATCATCTTTCTTTCCATCTAGCCATCAAATATCAATCAGTTTATCAATCAATCAATCAATCAATCAATCAATCAATCAATCAATCAATCAATCAATCAATCATATTGCTGTCCATCCATCCATCCATCATCCATCCATCCATCCATCCATCCATCCATCCATCCATCATCTATCAATTCATCCACCCATCATCCATTCATCCATCCTTCCATCCATCATCTTTCCATTCATCTAACTGTCCACTCATTCATCCATCCATCCATCATCACTCATCTTTTTATTCACCCATCATCCATCCATCCATCCATCCATCTTCTTCCTATCCATCCATTCATCCTTTCATCATCTTTTCATTTATCCATCCATCATTAGTCATCTTTCTATTCTTCCATCCATCATCTATCCATCCATCCATTCATCATCTCTTCATTCATCCACCCACATCCATCATTAGTCATCTTTCTATTCATCCATCTATCATTTAACCATCCATCAATCAATCATCTTCCCATCCATCCATCAGCCATCTTTCCATCCATCCATCATCTATCTATCCATCCATCCATCCATCCATCCATCACTCATCTTCCCATCCATCAGCCATCTTTCTAACCATCCGCCATCTTTCTATCCACCCATCCATCCATTTATCCATCAATCATCTTTCTATCCACTCATCCATTAGTCATCTTTCCATCCTTTCATCCATCCATTCACCCATCATCCAACTATTCATCCATCCATCCATCAACCATACATTGATCATCTTTTTTATCCATCCATCCATCCATCCATCCATCCATCCATCCATCCATCCATCCATCCATCCATCAGCCATCTATCTATCTATCAATCCATCCATCATCTTTCCATGTATTCATCCATCATTAGTCATCTTTTTATTCATTTATCCATCATCTATCCACCCATCCATTTATCCATCAGTCATCTTTCTGTCCACCCATCCATTAGTCATCTTTTCATCCATCCATCCATCCATCCATTCACCCACCCATCATCCATCCATCCAAGTATCTATAAGTCCATCCATCCATCCATCCATCCATCCATCCATCCATCCATCCAAAAAGCCTTTCCAAATCACCACCACACCTATCTTCTCTCCCTACCACAGAAAGACGCACATTTTACCCAGTCTCCCCACATGGACAGGCAGCACAGCTCCAAATTAACCAGTGTCCATCTGTCAGCCGTCTAGCCGATTGGCAGGTTCCATCTCCCTAGAATGTGAGTTTATTGGGCTGACCCTTCCAACAGGGCACTATTTCATTTGGGAGACCACGACCGGCAACTCATTCTAGGACTGACATCATGCACGGCACCCCCGACTCTCCAGGGATGACTTCTCCGTGCCGTGATCAATAGTGCTTGTGACCAAACATCGCAAAAGCACATTAAAATGCCACTCATCCTGTCCGACGGCCTTCCAAATAAATCAGGTGCCGTTCCCCGCAGGCCTGGTCTGAGCGGTCAGGCAGACAGCAAGAGGAGAAGGTGGAGGCGGAGAGTGCTAGTGCTGCGACGGGTTATAACCTGTCTGTCTTATCGCATTCATGTCAGTCATATAAGAGAGGATTCTGTCCTTGCTGCACATGCGGCCTTCAAAAGATGCACTGAACAATCTGAAAACTAAACTGACATAGTTATACAGAATGTTGCAGCACGGTATTCATGATTTCTAACAAATGCAGTCAATGTGGGATGAAATGTGAGAATGACAGAATCCTGTTATATTTCTTATTACACGGCTGTCAGGAATACTTGACTCAATTCAATCCCATCATTCTGTTCTCAAATATGTAAGGCATAACGTACAGTCAGCAGGTTACTATTGCGAAACAAACTCTGCTATGTTGCGTCGACATCCTAAACACCCTGTTGTGGTGAGAGTGAGATACAGTATAAGTGTTGAAAAATGTTTTGGAGAAAAAAAGTGCAAAGGGTATTCATGAGAGTATAAACAAGTCAATAAAAGCATGATAATGACCTTATGATATGAAATTCGGTTTGATTAATTATTCTAAAGATTCTACGTTTAAGTGAATTCACAGAATCGTGCACAGTAAATTATCCTAATGTGTCTTGGGTAATAAAAATACAAACAAAGATTGTTTATTGCACCAAGCAACCTGGAAGTAAACACATTAAATAAATATGTGTACATACAAGCTCTTTGAAATATAAGAAAGAGTGCAATGTGCATTATACTATAATTTTTAGGGGTATAACGTTTTAGTCATTTTCTTAGTGCACCGTTCCTTTAAGAGTCATTTGATATACTTGATGCTGAAGGAAAAGGTCCAAATGGTCACATAATAGTGAAAATAGTCACAGCAAGTACTGTACCTGAAGTACTCCAATGAGCTCCATAAATTCACATGCTTAGCAATTAACTGCAGCCTTTTACAGCTTTAGCTGGTCGTTGGTATTACATGCATATCTCTGCATGTTTGATGTGATGAGAATGGAGAGAGGACGTTAGGATGAAAGATTTGTGAAATGCGTGCATGTTCTGACTGCTGGTATAAAAGCATCTCTCGCTGTGCCACTACACTGCGATCTATATGCGCGAGCGGCAAGAGTGCCGTCGCCATGGTGATCTCCGGCTCAAATCCAAGTGGGATTTGCCATCTTGGCAGGCAGACAACGAGGAAGCCAGCAGGAGTGATTGGAATACAGGAGAATGGAGAGAGGCAGAGAGGTAGAGAGAGGCAAAACATTAGGTCTAACAAAATTCTGCTACAAAATGACTCAAACACAAAAGCCAAAAGAAAGAGCTTGAGTGTTCTCATATTGAATGTGCATATTTGTTTCTCTACCATTAAAAAGAGGTCAATGAAGGTCAAAGATGTTTTTTCAGTAACCAGCCAGGCCGAATGCATCTAAAAGCACAATCAGAATCACCTCTATTTCAACTGCAGCACTAGAAACTACATAAAAGACTGCATAGAAATGCTGAGGTTTTCAACAAAAACGTAATTCTGTTGCGTCTCATTTGGGTATCAGCTCTGGAAAACAGTTGCACCTGCACACTTTAAACAACTCATGTGCTGTAATACATCATTGTGAACACACTTGTATTTATATTATCTGGTGCCCATGGGATAGTGTGAGCACCAAGTGTGCTCATAACATGTGGTCCAATTTCCATCTGAATGGGCCAGACCACTAGAAAAACCACACTGCAGTCTCTTTTTTAAAAATGTTAAAGTGTGAAATTTATGCATTCAGTTAATTACTTTATTGTCATTATTTGTAGTTATTTATTTTAATCATGACAACTTTCTGAACAGTTTTAACATGTTAATGAATATGACAATGCATTTGGTATAAGATATGTTGCTGCTGCATGAATATGCATCATAAATCCCATGACAGATTTAGACAGGTGGTTCTGGGGGAGGAGGAGGGTTTTTTAGAGAAAATATCGTGCTTCAGCACTGAACCAGAATATTTAAATGTTAACAAGCAATCTCATTGGCTGCAGAATCTGCTGAGCCCAATCAGTTTGTGCCTTGCAGTAAATGTCTTGATTGCTAGCAGATTGTATGTAAAAGAGCATTGTATGTAGAGTTTTATGACTAAACCAGATATTTAAATAACCATGGCAGTTCTTGGCCTTCTAATTAAATGAATTGGTTAGTTTAACCATATGTACCCAGTTGTAGCAATGATCATATTATGTGTAAAAGTCTGCAGTCAAATTTAATACCAGTGGATTACTGTTACTAAACATAATGTATTTACACACACACACAAGGTGTTAGTGCCTCAGGGCGCAGTGGTAATAAATCACCAATTAGTGTTTAATCACCACCATCTGCATTTAAACTTTTAAACATTGACTACTCAGACAGATGTTTTAAGCCAAACAAATCGTATAACTTAGTTTAGGAAATCATAATTGCTGCTTCAACAATGAAGGCAACTGTTACACTCTTAAAAAACAAAGGTGCTTTAAAAGGTTCTTCTCAGCAATGCCATAGAAGAACCATTTTAGGTTCCACAAAGAACCATCTCTTTCTTACCTTTTTATAATCCGAAGAACCTTCTTTCACCACAAAGAACCTTTTGTGAAACAGAAAGGTTCTTCAGATGTTAAAAGTTCTTTATGGAACCATTTAGACAAAAAAGGTTTTTCTATGGCATCGTGAAGCACAATTATTTTTAAGAGTGTAAGGGTGTATTACTAACTAATAATTAAAATGTCTCATACATAATGCAGAATATTGCATATAGCATATTAACATACCTTATCAATAACAGGGAACAGCGGAATGTATATAAAAAATAAAATAATATTTAAATAATAATATATTCTATAAAATATATTGTTTATGTAAGTCTAATATCTTGCATGATTGTCTTCTGAACTCACTGCAATGCATTCAGGGATCATTTATCAATTATTATACCCCTTTGACCCAAAGAATTTGCTCAAAGTCCCTTGAGATTTTAAGTTATATATATATATATACAAATACATGACATGCAAGTAAACATATAAAATATTTCACATTTTAGTATGTGTTTGGATTTGTTTAATTATTTATTTTAATGTAGAAATTTTATGATTTAAATAATAATTAGCATTTCGTCAACTGATGCATCTCTGGGTTTCATGAACCCCAGTTAATATTTATACCTAAATTTAAGATTTGTGTGTTTGAAATGCATATACAATGTCCAACCATTGGGATTATACAGTATTAAACACAATAAACTTCACAAAGTGACTTAACGTATGTAACGAGGAGTCACTGAAGGCAAGTTGTGATGAGAACCCAAGTGCAGCTTTTATTAAATCTAAAATGTGACAAAAACAATAAACAAAGACTTGACTTGGTATGAACATACTTGACTTAACTTACCAACAGCAGGGTTACAACATCAACACTCATCAAGAAACAATGGCAACATTAGGGCTATATATATATATCAAACAATACGGGTCAAATGACACAAACCACCCAATGTAAAACAAGGCACATGACTAAAGCAACCAATGAGCAAACAGAATTGATCACATGATGAGACAATAACCAATGACAACATGACACACAAACTAAAGAACCAGTAGAAGGAATACAAGAAGGCAAACCTCCAAAATAAAAGACAGGAAAACATGAACGTGAAACAAAACTCAAACCCCATGCACGTTACAATGTGATGCATATTTGTCATGATATATAAATGAAATAGGTAATTGCAGCAGGCATTTCTACTAATAAACTGACTTTATTTTAAATACAACATAACTAGGTTTATATATTTATCCAAGAAATCCAATTTGTTTCAGTGTCTGAATATTGCTTGTTCCACAGTCATATTTTAACCATATTTATATTTTTTACCAGAGTAGTTATAAACAGGTTAATGCTGGTTTTGAACAATTTAGAAAATATGACTATTTAATTAAAACAAATAGGTCTAAATAGTTAATAATAAACTATGCCATTATATATATCAAATATATACAATCTTACCCATTTCATTAACGTAAATGACAAATATGCATTACATTATGTTTATTAACTTGTCTATGTTAAAATTGTCTTATCCAAACATATGAATATTTTATATGCAATTCAAATACATAAATCTTAAACTTAGGCCTTTTTTCAATATATATATATATATATATATATATATATATATATATATATATATATATAGAAAAAAGGCCTAAATTTAAGATTAACTACTAACCATGCAATATATATATATATATATATATATATATATATTGCATGGTTAGTGCACCTGTAAAAAATATAATGCAGCTCACTAGTTTTTGGAACAGAGCTAACAGTAAAAATGCAGGAACATTTCAGATAAATTGATAGACTTCAAAAATGAACCCAGAACACAAAACCACCATCAAATTTAGAAAGGTACAACGTGGCCTTTTTCTTGAAAGTATGGAATATTTCAGCATCATGTGTAGTGGACCCCATTACAGGTATCCGACAATAGCACTTGATTAGACGGCGCACACTGCCTATTGTTAGTAGACCTCCCTATGCAATTTGGTTTCCTCTATGCAGTCATTCAATCAAATTAAGCCTCCATTAAATATGGAAATGTGGTTTGCAGTGGTGGGCTGTGATAGCACAGGAGGGGCAGCGAGTGATTAATGTACCTCGCCAGGCAGTGCTGCTTGACTAGCTCTATTGATAGAGTGCTAAGACTGAGGGCTTGGGTGACGATGCGCCAGCTTGTCAGTCCAACTTGCTCCCAGCGTTCATTTGGAAGTCCTGTCTCTCTCTTTCACTCTTATTCTTACTTTCTGCCACAGCTAGAAAGGTCCTATCGTGCCAGTTTGTTCACCCGTCCACCTGAAATCCCGCCCTGCCAGCCTGGCCGTGTGCCAATGCTTTTAGCGAGCGCTATCTGTCAAGGTATGAATAATACAACCCCGAGACCATCCGCGGAATCCAAATGAGGAGGAAAACGCTTTACTTCAGCTCCACAACACAATCATGCCAAGAAAAGGCAATTATTCAAGCCCAGCTGCAGCTATGGAAATGAGAAGGAGTTGTATTCATGCTCTCTAGGAAAAAAAGAACAATTGTGTAAATAAAGAAGGAAATAACAAAAAGCAACACCTACAATTAAATAACAGCTCAAAAGGAATGACCTGCAATAAAACAACCACTAATGGTCATTAGAAATACGATTAGCCACTAGACTTAAGCTCAATCAGCCCCCATGAGCAGAAAGCAAACAGTGCACATGCCGGGCCACATTACTGACTTCCATTTAGGGTTATTATATAGAGAGAAATTAAACAAAAACTAAAAATAACAAAAAGTTACTCAAACTTTAACTAAAATGTAAATGAAAATTTAAAATACAAAAATAAAAACAAATAAAAAAAAAAATCATAAAAATCGTTACTTAACATAAAACAGCTGAAATAAAAATTGACCATATGATTTCACCTTAGTTCTCAAGGGGAAAAAAATGTAATTTTCATTTAGTTTAACTTGAAATCAGTGTTGTTTTCGTCAACGATGACGATGACGAAATCATTTCGTTGACGTCACTTTTTTTCATGACGATAACGAGACGATGAGGAGATCAAAATGGCTCGTTGATGACTAAAACATGACGAGACGTGTGTGAGTTTTCGTTGACGAGACGAGAATAGACGAAAATGTTAGTGGGTGGTCCGTCAGACGTTTAAAATGCATGACATTTCCGCTTATTGTGCATGCCAATCAAAACTTAAAAAGTATCTGACGCTATGGCAAGCCGTTTTAGCATTAAATACTCTTTGCCATACTAGTATGGCAAGCCGTTTTAGCATTCCATCCTTATTTGTCTTTTATGTTTTAAAACATTCCTTCATTATTGTAATTATTGGTGAAAATAGTCGATCCGGAAGCTCACATTGTGTTGAACTATAGATCTGCTATTTTCAGAACTTACAAGTGACACTACCCAACAGCAAAATACTTACTGACCTACATTAATTTGTTAAAAGACTACTTTTTCCCCTTTTTTGACTAAAACTAGACTAAAACCTTTTTGACTTTTCGTCGACTAAATTTAGACTAAAACTATCACATATAGAAGTGACTAAAATTTGACTAAAACTAATAAGCATTTTAGTCCAAAAGACTAAGACTAAGACTAAATCTAAGATGGTTGTCAAAAACAACACTGCTTGACATACTAAAAGAACTAAAACTTTTCAATAAAATTAATATATATGGACAAACAAAAACCAGTGAGAAACATAGCTGCAAGCAGCGATTACGGGGGTTCAAGCGCTTTAAGGCATTTAAGCACATTAAAAAAATACATTATTTATCAAGCCTGTAACCACCTAAATCAGTGATTTCAAAAAGCATGTTTTTTTTTTTTTTGTATTTTGTAATTTGTAATTTTTTTATTGTTATAGATGTGGTTCGATCTCAAAACTTTCACCTGGTGCATGTGCTCCGCAGGGTTTGTGAATTTTTGAGTTTTCATTTAGGCTTTATAGGGTTTTGGGTTAGTTTGGACAGGCCCCTTTTCTAAACAGCCCTGTTATAGGTTTCCAAAGGGAACTTTTTTTTTTTTTTTTTTTTTTAGAATTATTGACTTACAGAGAGAGAATTGTACTGCAGTGTTCTTTTCCAAGTTGGGCGAAATACCTAAGAATAGTTCGCAAAAGTATTTTTTGATACATCTGCTCAATCATTTAACAAACAATTTAACTGGCAGCAATGGTTCTAGAGTCAAAGTTGTCCGGAATGAGGAATTCTGTCATATGATATGAATATTGCATGCATGTGCGTAAAACTGCACAATGTACAATCATTTACAGCCTTGACAAAAACTTTCTTTCAAATTTTTCACAGACGTTTGGGTCCATGAGTCAAACAGTGGTTTGCACTAGTTTGATTCTAATCGGTCGAAAAACCTAGGACTAGTTTGCAAAAGAACTAAAAGAATACCTAAAAAAATTTGTCTCACGATTAAATCTGTGTTGTGTCTGGTGTGAGTCAAGGATTCCAACGACAAAAGACACTTGAGCCTGTGACTGACAGTTTAGGAGTTATGAGCGATTTCATACTTTTGATTGCCGTTTTTACCCGTCTAGAAAATCCATCTTGATTTAAGAATTTTTAGATATTTTGGCTGGAAACAAGACAACAATCCTAAGTAAGAAAAGCATTTTTTTTTTAGTGAAATGCTTTTCTTACTTAGATGTTTTGTCTTGTTTCCAGCCAAAATATCTAAAAATTCTTAAACCGAGAAGGATTTTCTAGACAAGTATAAATTATTTTCTTGTTTTCAGAAAAAAACAAGTCAAAATTAAGTGAGTTTTTGCTTAGAAAAAGCAAACTAATCTGCCAATGGGGTAAGCAAAAAAATCTTATTTCAAACATTATTTTATTTACTGTATTCTTCTTACAATGCAAAAAAATGCTTATCTAGCTTAGATTTTTTTGTCTTGTTTCCAGCCAAAATATCAAATTCTTAAATCAAAAAGGATTTTCTAGATGAGTAAAAATTATTGTTTTGTATTCAGAAAAAAAAAGTCAAAATTAATTCTTCTTGATTTAAGAATTTTTAGATATTTTGGCTGGAAACAAGACAAAAAAAATCTAAGCTAGAAAAGCATTTTTTGCAGTGTACCCCATTGTCAGATTATTATGCTTGTTTCAAGCAAAAATGCACTTAATTTTGACTTGTTTTTTTTTTTTCTGAAAACAAGACAATATTTTTGCTCATCTAGAAAGTCCTTCTTGATTTAAGAATTTTTAGATATTTTGGCTTGAAACAACACAAACAATCTAAATAAGAAAAGCATTTAGTCTACATGCAGATTCTGGATTGTAAAATAAAGTCTTAAAGCAATAAATCTATCAAATTACTTATATGCTTTTTGCATTGTCCTCCAATGTTCTTTGCATACAAGGGTACTACTTTGATATATGTCCAAAACGCATGATATTAGCACTGCATCATGTCCAAATATCCATTGTGACTAGTGTTATACACAATGCGAGTGACCTTTCCAACAACAGTCGATACCTCAACCAATACAACCTGCACAGAAAGCTATGTCTGTGCATAAGGAACCTGATTTCTCACACCACATCTGCTTTACATCAATACTGCAACCAAGTATTTATGCAGTTCTTCAGCTACACACATTATTCAGCCCTAATCTGGTTTTGCTCTGCTTATCCCCTTCACCAGCGCTTTGCTAGCGCACACTATATAAGTAATATCGATAATCTATTTACTGTTCCCATAATTACTTTGCGTTCAGGCAGTTGGGTAGAGTATCAATCCATCATTGGCTAGTTTGCGTATGAGTTTATATAACAGCAGATGAGCCATAAATGACAGTATAGTGGGATGTTTGTAATTTGGGGTGACACTCCGTTATTCAAAGAGCCACGGCTAAATATAAGATGTAAATGTAAAGATGAGATTGGTTCTGGTTTGGTAAGAAAGCACTCCAGCTGCTCTGCTGTCTACATAGACTGCTACATAGACTGCTACCTTATGAGGCATCAGCTCAAGTAAAACCTGAAATCTGTTACAAAATGTGATTTTGCCATGTTTTGCGGTCTGTCAAAGTCGTCTTACACTGTGTAGATATAAAGAAGTGCAACAAAAAGCCACTTGATGTTGTAGGTGCAACTTGTAAGCTTGTGATTTCACCAGAATCTGTTTGTCACATTAACATGGCGTCGCCCAGATAGATGTTCATATTTATTTGGTAAACTTAAAATTTTAAGCACATAAAATGCATCAGTAAGTGACCGTTTTAACAGTAGATGATTTGCACAGACAGGTGTGTTAAATTAAGGATCTTTTTTGCATTTATTTATTGCATTTATTCTTCAGTTTCTTGGTTGACAATCAAACTTCCCAGTTAAAAAAAAAGATAAAAAAAGTGCTTATTTGCATTGAATGTGTACTTGTGGTTTACTTTAAATCTTAAAGTATTTTTTTTTTAAATGGCAACTTAAGTGCACTTAAAGAGAGACACTTTTATAAACACATTCACACAATAATAAAAAAAAATAAATTAATTAAGTCCACTTTGTAATAATGGCAAATTTTTTTTTTTTTTTTTTTTTGTCATGCATGATGCATTTCAGTGCCACGTAAAAAAAAAAAAAAAAATCTAAGATCACGAGATATTATATTATATATATAATATTTTGAGAATAAAGTTGAAATTACGAGAATAACGTCAACATTTTTTCAAGAATAAAGTCTAAATGTTTTGAGAATAAAGTGAAAATATTTTAAGAATAAAGTCAAAATAACGAGAATAAATTGGTACCAATTACAAGATTAAAGTTATAATATTTTGAGAGTATATTCTAGCCTTTTGCGCATAGAAATTGTTATGATTTCTGATAAAAATCCCACATATATTGGCGTTGCAACTTCTCCTGGTGCTCCCAATATGGGTAATTTGCATGCACAGGCTATACTCTCAAAATATTATAACTTTAATTGCTACAATTTAATTTCGAATTTCGAATTTATTTCCAAAACATTAGTATTATAAATATTTTGACTTCATTTTTTACTTAATCTAGAAATATTTTGAATTTAATTTCAGAATATTATGACTAATCTCATATTTTTTTTTCTTTTCAACGCGGCACTAAAATGCTGATGTATCAAAGGAAAACACTTATTTTGACCTTTTGACTAACATACTAAAGCACAAGTACTTGACTGTCTTTTAAAAGGATTACTCCACCCCAAAATGAAAAATTTGCTATTAATATATTAGTTAATATATTACATAAAGTTATAATATATAAATTGCAGCTTCATTGCAAATGTGTAATTACAACTATATATGTAAATACATGACATGCAGGTTTCAGTAAAAAATTGCATTAAAGTATAATTTCGTATCCCATAAATCCTAAATGTGATAGCCATATTTAAACACAATAAAGATACTTAAGTCCTAAAGCAGGTCAGAGAAAGCAATTTCAATTCAAATTAAAGCTGCAAGCAGCGATGGTAGGGCCCTCGCACTCGGGCTCACCGCCGATCGTTGGCGAATGGTGGGCACTATGCTATTAACACAGAAAATGTAGGAGGAATATGTCAAAGTCATTGATATGTGCCAATCTTCCTTCTGCCAGCTGGTGGCGCTATGCCTATAACTGAATATTGGCATGCAGATGTGTTCAGGCCAGTGCTTTTATCAAACATATGAAGTTTGGTGAAGCTTGAACATGGCATGCTTGAGTGTAAGTCATGACATATCCTGCTGCCAACAGGTGGCGCTATTACAAAATATTGGCTTTTAGATGTCTTCAGGCCAGGACTATTGGCAAACATGTCAAGTTTGGTGCAAATTGTACATTGCATGCTTAAGTTAGTGTAAAACAAGTAATTTGCTGTTGCCAGCTGGTGGCGCTATGACTATAACTAAATATTGGCATGTAAATGTATTCAGGCCAGGACTCTTATCAAACATATTAAGTTTGGGGCTGATTGGACATTGCATGCCTGAGTTACAGTAACTTCCTGTTTCATTGCATTAAGAGTATGCTTTAGCACTTAGCTAAATGTTGCTAACATGTTATAGCATGTTTCTAGCATGTTGCTACCCTATTTAACAATTGTTGATATTTTTAAAATGTTGCTTGGCATCCACAACAGTATTAAACATGTGACTTCCTGTTGCCAGCAGGTGGCACTATCACTATAACTGAATATGGGCATGGGCTTGTGTTCAGACCAGGACTCTTATCAAACATATTAAGCTTGGGTCAGATTGGACATTGTATGCATGAGTTACACTTATTTTTCTTTGTATTAATATCATGCTTTAGCTCTTAGCTAAGTGTTGCTAGCATGTTTTAACATGATTCTAGCATGATGCTAGCCTATTTAAAACTTGCTAACGCTTTTTAATATGTTGCTAGGAGTCCGTAACACCATTAAACATCACTTCCTGTTGTCAGCAGGTGGCGCTGTGACTATAACTGAATATGGGCATGTATATCTCTTCAGGCCAGGACTCTTATCAAACGTGAAGTTTGGGGCTGATTGGACATTGCATGTCTGAGTTACAGTAACTTCCTGTTTTATGTCTTTAACAACATGCTTTAGCACTAAGTCAGTGTTGCTAGCATGTTTGAGTACGTTTTAAACTGGTTTAGCACTCAATGGCTTTTTTAGTGTGTTGCTAATAGTGTGTCACAGTGTTAAACATGTCACTTCCTGTTGACAGTAGGTGGCGCTATAACTATAACTGAATATTGGCATGTATATATATTCAGGCCAGGACTGTTATCAAACATGTGAAGTTTGGGGCTGATTGGACATTGCATGCCTGAGTTACAGTAACTTCCTGTTTCATTGCATTAAGAGTATGCTTTAGCACTTAGCTAAATGTTGCTAACATGTTATAGCATGTTTATAGCATGTTGCTACCCTGTTTAACAGTTGTTGATTTTTTTTTTAAATGTTGCTAGGCATCCACAACAGTATTAAACATGTGGCTTCCTGTTACCAGCTGGTGGCGCTATGACTATAACTGAATACGGGCATGGGCGTGTGTTTAGGCCAGGATTCTTATCAAACATGTTAAGTTTGGGGCTGATTGGACATTGTATGCCTGAGTTAGAGTAACTTCCTGTTTAATTGTATTATTAGCATGCTTTAGCATATTAGCTAAGTGTTGCTAGCATGCTTTATTATTTTTGTAGCATGTTGAATATTAAGTTTGGGTCAGATTCAACAGTATATACATGAGTTACAGCAATTTCCTTTTGTATTTTTATTAATAGCATGCTTTAGCTCTTAGCTAAGTGTTGCTAGCATGTTTTAGCATGTTTGTAGCATGTTGCTAGCCTATTTACGACTTGTTAACGCTTTTCAATATGTTGCTAAGAGTCCGTAACAGTGTTAAACATGTCATTTCCTGTTGTCAGCAGGTGGCGCTATGACTATAACTGAATTTGGGCACTGACATGTGTTCAGGACCAGACTGTCATCAAACATGTGAAGTTTGAGGCAGATCGGACATCGTATGCCTGAGTTATAGCAACTTCCTTTTTCATGGCGAAACATCAAAGTTTGTCAGGCCGCCACGGACACGCCCATCGACGAAAACTCTAAAGCTTCGCAATTTAACATCGCAAAGGCCTTATGATGACACTCAGCAAATTTGAAGATGATCGGATAAAAACTGTAGGAGGAGTTCGTTAAAGTACGAGGCCTGAAAATGGCAAAAACTGCACAAAAATCGTACAGGAAATTCAATATAACGGACTTCCTGTTGGGTTTCGGATGTTGCACCAGGAGACTTTTTTGTAGGTATTGGTGTGTTACATATGTGTACCGAGTTTCGTACATGTACGTGAAACGTAGCTCGAGGCGCACTCCGTTGAAATTTTATAGGTGGCGCTATCGAGCCATTTTGCCACACCCACTTTTGAAAACCATATCAGATGTAAATTTTCGCCAGGTCTGATGCATGTGCAAAGTTTCGTGAGTTTTCGGGCATGTTTAGGCCCTCAAAAAGACTTTTCATTTTGGAGAAGAAGAAGAAGAATAATTAAAGCTGCGAGCAGCGATGAACGGGCCCTCGCACCCGGGCTCACCGCCGACCGGTGGCTTCAGGAAAACAGCAAACGGTGGGCAGTATGCTTTTAATACAGTAAATGTAGGAGAAATATGTCAAAGTCACTTAAATGTGCCAAACTTGCCGCTGCCAGCTGGTGGTGCTATGCCTATAACTGATTATTGGCATGTAGATGTGTTCAGGCCAGCACTATTATCAAACATATGAAGTTTGGTGCAGATTGACCTTGGTATGTTTGAGTTAGTGAAATATATGATATATCCTGCTGCCAACAGGTGGCACTATGATAATATCTGAATATTGGTCTTTAGGTGTCTTCAGGCCAGGACTCTTACCAAACCTGTGAAGTTTGTGGCAGATCAGACATTTTCAGGCTAAGTTATAACCACTTCTATGTCTATGCAGAAACATCAAACTTTGTCAGGCCACCACGGACATGCCCTTTAATGAAAACTCAAGATCTTCACAATTTAACATCTCTAAGGCCTCAAGATAAGACTGACCAAATATAATGTTGATTTAACTAAATGCAATCAATGCAAGGACTTCAGATAAATGCCAACTGTGAACCAGTATGCTACAAATTCCCTATTTTCTGATGAAGATGATAAGAACATGATTCATGATGATAGCAAAATGTTACTATTGCTTGCTTTACGTCCACCACTTCTGCTTAAATGTCATTGTTACCTATCTGTACAATTTTTGTGTGGGTATTGCTTTGCTGGTGACTCCTGTTATAAGACATCACTCTTAAGTGCTACATAACTAAGAATCAATAAGGAAGACGGTGCCCAGTTGGCACATGCATTCACAGTAACCCTCTGCTAGTTTGGATTTTAAGTTTACAGAATTGAAAGGGTTACACTTTAAAATCAACACACAGACACATACACACAAAATATAAAATGTTGCCATCCAGTTTCATTTGTTAAAATTAACTATATTAGTTAACATGACCAATAAATAAATAGCATTTATTAATGTTAATTAATATTAAGCTAAAAAAAGTATTCATATAAAGTTTATGTACTGTGAATTAACATGAACATGAACACAGTTCATGTGGGTGTACAGCAATACACAATAAAGTGCTCTATAAACGCTTCATTCTTTCAAAATATCTTTAAAAATCAAGTTGAGTATTTTAACTGGGTGATACATATATATAACTGATCTTAAAATTATGGTTTTCAGATGTTTTGAAGAGATAACAGTAACGTTTGTTTTGTTGTCAAAGTTTGTCTTAATTTTTTATTATTATGATTTTATATTCAATAAATAACACTATGTAAATATTGTCTATCAATGAAGATAAATTGATCATGCTAAAAAGTTGTATTTTTTTAATCTTTTGCTATGTGACTGAATAGGACAAGTTCATGGTATAGTTCAGTAAAAAATAAATAAAAAACAACAACTGCAAAATACGAACAATGAAAGACTTAGTGACCCTTTATATTTTCTCAAAATATCAGACTCTCAAAGATCAGACATATTTATGTAATTACACTACATACAGTATGTGCATTTTGTTCAAAGATGGTCTGTAGAATGGCTCTCTACTCTGTCACCCTCTCTGCCTCTCACCCCTCCCCCCTGCAATAATGAGCTTCTCTGTGCCTGACTGAACGCACACACATACTGTAGAGACATTCACCAGAGTGACAGCAGGTTTCTGAGTTATCTTTTTAATTTTCTTTAATTCATTGAAGCTTGTATAAAATTTATATTTCCAGCACTTGCTCAGAATGATTAGATCTCTGTGTGAAAAAAGTTTTAAAGAGTTTGGATGCTGCACTTTAAAGATATAAAAAATTAGGGTTATGTTTTTTACTACATCTTTAAAAAATCACCACGTCAACACCGTTCGAGATATCCAAAATCCGCTCGCAATTTAACATCTTCAGAATCTTCTCTTCATGTTAAAAAAGTTTGGTGTGAACAGCTGGTTGTTCTTAGGAGTAGTGTGAATTTGTTTACTACCTGATTTTTCAAAAAATCCACCTTCAAATCAAAATAGCCGGCTTTCTGTTGGTCTTAGCTAATGAGTTTGATTTAGAAAGTTGTCCAGATTGATGAGAACAATATAAGTACAGAGTTTGGTGACTGTAGGAAAAACTAACCCCCCAACTTTTGTCAAAAGATGGCGCTATAGAGTGCCTGCTCCTCGCCCATTTATGACCTTTTGCCAGTGTCTAACTATCATTAATATTGACGTGTGTGTTGAGTTTCATGAAATTCTAAGCATGTTATCTGCCTCGAAAAGACAGGAATGTAATTTTAAAGTTTGACACGTTGCCATGGCAACAGCATTTGATTTATCATCGACCCCTTTACATATTCTTATCGGCCGTGTTTTGACATGATTTTGATGAAGTTTAAAGAAAATCGAGTCAAATTAAGAGGCTGATTTCAAAGCATTTTGAAAATGACACGCTTCCTGCTGCCAGTTGGTGGCGCTATAACTTTGACTCATAATAGTCACATTTATGGAATCGGCATCATACAACGAACAAACTGGTGAAGTTTCATCAGAATCAGGCAATGTGTGCAACAGTTATTAGACACTTCCTGTTTCTCATTTCTCGCCATAACTTTGTCGCCTTGCCACGGCCAAACCGTTCGAGATATCAAAAATCTCCTCGCAATTTAGCGTCCCCAATGTCTTGAGATCATGCTGACCGAGTTTGGTGACAATCCCATGGAATTCCTGGGAGGAGTACGTTAAATTCCAGAGCATGCGCTTTTTAAACAGCCCTAAATATCTCACTTCCTGTTGCGTGGAGCCTATGACATAGAGTACAAAAGTTGTTCAGCTCGGTGAGTTCTATATGTGTACCGAGTTTCATATCAATACGCGCAAGTATGTGTGCGCAGTACATCAAGTTTTCAAACTGTGTTCCAGGGGGCGCTGTAGAGGCCCTGAACCACGCCCGGGTCCCAGCCTCTGTGGCGTCCGGACGACGGCAGATTCCGACGTGTGTGCAAATTTTCAAGAGTTTTTGAGTATGTTAAGGCCCCCAAAAGTGCCCAAACGGTTGAAAAAAAATAAAAAAAAAAAAAAAAAAATAAGAACCCTTAGAAGAACAATAGGGCCTTCGCCCTTTTGGGCTCGGGCCCTAATAAACGGAGCAATTCCAATAGGGTCCTCGCACTGTAGTGCTCGGGCCCTAATAATTGGATTTAACTGTAATATTTATTCTTTGTTCTTAAACTAAACCTAAAGTTTCAATTTGCACTTAAAGTATATTATTTTGTAATAAGTACTAATTGTAATGCTAATGAAGTGTACACAAGTGCTATATATTTGAAAGATTTCACTTGGATGGTGTCATCTTCCAATCATCAGGAAGTGGCAGAATTTTGATTAATATTCAGGGATATTTAGTAGATAGAAATGCCTCATATCGAACTGCCCATGATGCCTTAAAATACTGTCTAGGTAGACATCTCTCTAGGGTTTGGAACAGTGTTTATAAAGCTAAATTAATCTCGTAAAGTCGACTCTGGCTCTCTGACAGAATGCCTAAAAAAGTGAAGGCAGGCTGTAAACAGCGGCTCCCTCATTAGCCGCCGTATCTTATTAACAAATAATAACAACGGTGCTTTGTTTTTACCTCTCGCCCTATGAATTATTCAGCTTTCACAGATTTGCTCATGACTCTTTTATGGAGCATCTTGTGCAACCCAGATACTAAATGCCACTCCAAACATTGATGTCACACACTGCTGTAGTCATTTGCATGTGTGTGTGAGTGCATCAACGCTGAATAATGGGTGTCAGTCTTGTGTGTTGGTGCACATATCATCTTGCCCTGTCTTCATCAGAAACTCCAGAAAGGAGAATTGTGATTCCTGTCATTTCAGATGCTTCAAATCCTAAACCTAATCCAAATCTCTGTCCTTCTTCTGTATTATTTATTTAATTGTTTTTTTTCAATTATCACTATATTCTCATTATTGTAATACTTCATGATGTTTTATGCTGCAGCAAAAATAAAGTAAAATTTTGCTTTTGTTGGTACCAATGCGTTTTTTATTTATTCATACATTTTTGTTTTATTGTATTTTAAGAAATATATTTTATATAGTTATTTATTTAATAATAAAAAAAGCACAAAGAAAATGGTCTATTTTAGCAACATTAGGATAGTGATATTATTTTAATTACAATTAAGCAATTAATGCAGTTAAAACAAATAATGAATAAATTAATTTATTCATTAATTTTTATTTTATTGTATTTTTTAATATATATTATTTATTTATTTTTGCTTTTTGGTACCAATGCAATGCTACAAATATATACAGAAAGGCTATATTATGTTTAATAAAAAATATATATTTTATCTTGATTTTCATGTGAAATATTAAGTGAACAGTTAAAATCCCAGACCTACTATCAAGGTCACATTTCATCCCTAAAAAAAGAAAGAAAAAAAAAAAACAGCTCAAAGAAAATTGTCCATTTTAGCACCATTAGGATTGTGATATTATTTTAATTACAATGAAGCAATTAATGCAGTGCAAACAAAATAAAATATAGCTTTTTGGCACCAATGCTTTTTATACTATATTTTTACTGTATTGAACTAAAAATACATGCATTTTTTTATTTATTCATACATTTAAATTTTATTGTATTTTTAAAATATATTTTATTTATTTATTTATTTTTGCTTTTTGTCACCAATGCAATGCTACAAATATATACAAATAGGCTATATTAAGTTTAATAAAAAATAATCAATCTCAAAAATCAATCCCCGTCCTTCTTCCAGTGAAATATAAATACAACAAGGACACATTTCATACCTAAAAAAGAACAAAAAAAAAAAAAAAAACCGCACAAAGAAAATTGTCCATCAAGAATGTGACATTATTTTCATGACAATTAAGCGTGTTTTCTCCTAAAAAAAAAAATAAAATAAATAAAATAAAATAAAATAAAATAAATTGTGAATGCACCCATTTTTTTTTATTACCACTCTATTTTCATTGTGTAATACAGTCATTTTTACTATATTGCAGTAAAAATGCTTACACTTTTGTTTTATGACAGCAATGCGATGATTATAGGTATAAAAATAAATATAAAATTAATCTAATATAATTTCTTCTCTTGATTTTGGCGTGAAGTATGA
The DNA here is from genome assembly GCF_049309525.1 of Garra rufa. NCBI lineage: Eukaryota > Metazoa > Chordata > Actinopteri > Cypriniformes > Cyprinidae > Garra > Garra rufa. The sequence goes on from NC_133381.1 coordinate 40,283,213, forward strand.
CATTTTTCATGAAATTCATCTATGAATGCATGCTTTGTATAAATCTTGTGTTGCTTCTGCAGAATCTATACGTGCATGCATTTTTGAATCTAGTTGAGAAGGAAAGCCAATCACTCTGCACACAATTATTGGATATTTTCGTGTCGCCATGGTTACGCGCCGCCTGTATAATTGCATGTCTGATCTCGTGAGGTACATGAGGTGGGTTTTGGGGTCGGGGCAGGCAGGAGGGTGTAACTAATCTCCCTCATGATCACTACCTGTTCCTGTCACCACCCCCACCTCTCAGTTTAGATCGGTTCCTCATTCATCTTCTCACAGAGCCAAAGGTCTGCTAGACGAGCCGTTCGTCTGCAGGCTCCTGTAATTCCACAGCCGCCTCAAATGGCTGCGCTGATTGCCTGCTACAAGAGCAAAGCCGTGTCAGTCATTCAGCCGAGAGTAAACTGAGTGTGGGGGAAGAAAAACTAGTAATCTAGAACCTGAGTAGGCGGCTTGTGCGTCTGAGTGGAGACCTGCAAGCTTTTGTCAAATGTGTGCTACATGTTTCTAATGGATCCTTTTTTAGCTGATTGCCACCAATGGAAGTACAGCATAAATGTGTAAGATACTCAGTGTTAAACTGTGATTGTTGTGTTGGTTGCTGCTCGCCAATCCTGCTGTCTGGTTGTTCTAATGAACGATCCCTAATGACCTGCCAAATTACCATATAGTTTGACAACCTGATCACAATTGAGATATTTTGCCAGTAAAAGATGTTTTTCTGCACGTCAAGGCTGCAGTTATTTTATTAAAAATGCAGAAAAAGTCTGTAATATTGTGAAATGTTATTAAAATTTAAAATAGTGGTTTTCTATTTCAATACACTTTAAAATAGAATTTATTCCTGTGATGCAAATCTGAATTTTCTACATTATTACTTCAGAATCACATCATCTTTCAGAAATCATTCTAATATGCTAATTTGTTTATATAATAACCTGTAATATTTTTTTCAAGATTCTTTGATGAATAAAATGTTAAAAAGAACAGCATTTATTTAAAACAGAAACATTTTGTAACAATATACACTACCGTTCAAAGTTTGGAGTCAGTGAATTTTTTCTTTATTTCTTTATTTGAAAGAAATTATCTCTTTTATTCAGCAAGGATGTGTTAAATTACTTATTTTATTTACTTATTTTATTTTTTGCTTTTTGGTACCAATGCAATGCTACAAATACAGTATATCAAAACAGGCTATAATTACATTATGTTTAATAATATTTAAAATATTATTGAAATATTAACTGGACAGTTCAAATCCCAGACCTAATATCAATCCCTAGCCTTCTCCCAATGAAATATAAACACATTTCATCCAAAAAATAAAAATAAATAAAAATAAAAATAAAAATAATAAAAATGCACATAAAGAAAATAATGTCTATTTTAGCACCATTAAAATTGTAATATTATTTTCATGACAATTAGGCATTAATGCACCCAGTTTTATTTATTTATTTTGTATTTTTTTATTTTGTAATTACCACTATATTTTATATTTTCATTGTGTAATACAGTAATTTGTATTATATCGCAGTAAAACTGCAATGCAAAGTAAAAATAGGTATAAAAATAAATTTCTTCTCTTGATTTTTGGCGTGAAATATTACCCAGACATTTAATGAAATCCACCTATGAATGCAAGCTGTATAAATGTGGTGTTGCTTCTGCAGAATGCTGTTCTTTCTAACCTTTCATTCATCTAAGAATCCTGAAAAAAGGTTCCAGGTTCCAAATTCCAAACAGGTTACAAAAAAAAAAAAAATTACTAAGCAGCACAATAGTTTCAACATTGATAAGTAATCAGCATATTAGAATGATTTCTGAAGGATCATGTGACACTGACGACTGGAGTAAAGGCTACTGAAAATTCAACTTTGCAGCACAGAAATACATTTTATTTTAAAGTATATTAAAACAGAAAACCACTATTTTAAATTGCAATAACATTTCACAATATTACTGTTTTTTGTTTTTGCTGTATTTTTAATTAAATAATGCACACTCCTAAATACTCAAAAAGTTTAGTCACAGAAATGGTTCCTTGACATTGTATTTAGATACAGTATTAATATACTGACATTCTTCTAAGCAAAATTACAAAAATCAAATCTATTAAGAACAGCTGGGAGGTAATCATGTTTTCTAGTAATAAAATAGAAAACTCATAATAATTATTAAAATTAATCAAAGCATCCGTTATCTCAATGTCGATTAATATTCAATCCTGGGCCATGAGATATATAATGACGATAAGCTCTACAGGAGCTCTCAAGGATACAGGATAAATAATGTGTTTCATCATTTCAGCCTATAATCTGTTTTAGGAATTGAATACCAGCATACTGCTGTCTGCATAATGTACCATATATACTGCACACTATATACATATGAAACAGTATGCAGCTATAAATGTCTCAGAGACTATAATGTGCTTCACATGACCTCTCTATGTTGCATAATTTATTGATCACTGCACATCTCAAATGAAAGGTGAAGTCCAGCACATTGCAATGCATTGTGAGATAGGCTACAGTAATCTGTGCAGTGCATTCTGGTTGTTGCTGGATACAGCAAACACTGCTGCAGTTACTGTCCAGATTTCCAAGTCTGGCATTCTCACACTGTAGTAGCTGTTCCTAAGATATGCATGAACTGTAAACTACATGTAGACACTTTCGTAAATTGTTCAACATTTGACCAACAACTACAATACACTCTTAAAAATAAAGGTTCCATAAGGGTGTTTTTGCAGCGATGCCATAGAAGAACCATTTGAACAGATCCTTTTAAAAATCTAAAGAACCTGTTCTGCCTTTGAAAGGTTCCAATAAAGAAAATGTATTTTTAAGAGTGTACTATCTGTAGTATTTGTACATAATTGAATATATTTATGTATAAATCACATATAACTAGATGAGCACATTTGAGCTCAAGATAAAGGAAATGAGACAGAAGTACAATAAAACTGTCTTTAGGATAGTTTCTATTCATTCAAATGATCAAAATGTATCTATAACAAAGGGTTCTATAAAATACAGCCTCTTATAAATAGTGTTCCCGTGGCTCAATTTGCCCTGGGTTAGGGGTAAGTTGATCCAAAAAGTGGTTAAGACACAGCATATGAAATTTTAAAGATAATTTAACTCTTACAAACAGTCATATTTATTTTTTAAAGCGTACTTAAACCGACAAAATGTTTAAATTGCAATATTTTTTAATTGTTTGCATTTCTGAAACACTATATTAAACACCAAAATTGTAACCTTCACTAAAACAAACTAAAATGTATACAATGGTGATAAGATATATAAGGGTCCATTGTTTTACATTGAGGATGCAAAAAAATTACATACTGAAAAAAGCGACTTTCAAAGTCAGCAATGCATATTATTAACAAAAAATTACATTTTTATATATTTACGCTAAGAAAGTTACAAAATATCTTCATGGAACAGGATCTTTAATTAACATCCTAATGATTTTCGGCATAAAAGAAACATAGATCATTTTGACCCATGTGTTTTTGGCTATTGCTACAAATACAGTATACCCGTGCTACTTAAGACTGGTTTTGTTGTCCAGGGTCACATACATGATTATAATGTGGTGAAAAGCATCTTTTGATTCTTATTAGAAAAGCATTTGGTGTACTGCCTCTATCAAATAAATTACAACTAATATGTGTGTGTGTATACTAGTTTATGCTTTAGATATTTGACTTCACTTCTATGCTGTATGGTGAGGTATGTTAAAATGCTGGCTCAACTTACCCCCCAGCATTTGGCTTACTTTGCCTAATACAACAGCTGCCATTTTAGAAAAAAAAAAAGACTTGTTTGCCTATTCAGGCTAATATTTAGCTAAATGATTGATGGGTTTATGTGCTGCTTAATCACCTTTATGCAGCATACGTATTTTTACACCTGGATAAATTTGCTTTGATGTAACAACCATTATATCTGTAAAGCAAAAATTTTACTTTGACAAACCAGTAACAGTTATGGTAAGGTAATGTGTGCCTTTCACTCCTCAAAATGTGTTATCCTTTTACAGTCTGGCAGAAAGGATGGTCAAATGACCGTAAAAGTGTACAGTTGACAACATACAGGGGTTGGGTCAACTTACCCACTGGCTCATCTTACCCCTACTGGCCATAACTCCAAGTTTAAGTTTACTTAACTGCAGTTACTCACTCTACTGAAAGTAATACACTGTTAAAAGTGATATCCTGCAATTGTTATCCAAGATGGTGACTTTTTTCTTCGGTAGAACAGTAAAGAAGATTTTTAGCTGGAACTGTGGTCCTTGGTGATTCATAAAATACAGGTCAATGGCTACGTCACTTTGAGAGTGAAAAAAGGATACACAGGCAACACAAAATTAATACCCTTGGCTCCTGACAATATATTGAAGTCTTATAAAGTGAAACGATCGCTCTGTGCAAGAAACCGAACATTATTTACAACATTATTGCCTGAAATCCAGAGCCTCAGGCAAATGATCCCAAGTAAAGTCTGGTTCACGAATGAATTTTTCTTTTGAACAGCAGATTAACAGCTCATTTAATTTTAAGATGATCTTTGTGTCACTGCATTCAATAAACTATTCTCCAACAAAAAGACATCCTAAATACATAAGCAATACTTAGACTATTTACAATATTTTTTCATAGACTGGAACATTAGCCCACAAGTGGCCACTTGATTGAACAAGTTGCTTTTTTCCTGTTTTAAGTATTTGCATTGCCTATAAAACAGAGGCGAATAGATTGAGGGAGTGTGTGCACATCCAGTGAGTATGGGACTGAAGTCACGGATGAGAAGCACATTGTACACATGCTTAAGCAAAGTGTCAAAAGGACTAATTAACATATTAATGATCCCACCTTAGCACTGCAGCTCCCGTTGGATAGTCAAAACACTTTGATAAGCATGCAAATGAGAAGCCACCAGCTCAAGAAGAAATTATCTGAAGCGTGAAAGAGAAAGATAGAGGCACAGAGAGAGAGAGAGAGAGAGAGAGAGTGAGTGAGAGAGGCTGATAGTAATGATTGAACCGTTGTTTTATTTATCTTTAATTATCTGGTTTAAGCTTCTGGTGGAGGCAGCATCAAAGAGAGGGAGCAGGTGCACAGTAATGCAATCTTCACCTCCATCTTTTTTGCCACCTTTCATTCCCAGGCTTTCTTCTCCGATATGCCAATCAATACAGCAGAGAAGCCAGCTGTCCATCAAATGTCCAGTGACAATCAAACTAGCTGTCATATGTTGAAGACAGGAGTGATTCAGACAAGGGCCATTGAAAATATTGTACAAAAAGTTTTGCTTTTTTGCCATTTAGAAGCTTTTTTTTTATACACTGGAAACTCTCTACCATTAGTTTTTGCCATGGTGTTCTGAATGGTTTTTAGAATTTTTAGGCCAAAATATAAAGCTGTCAGACATAAATGCATCAACAGATGTCCATTTAGAGATGGAGATTGTTTGCTGGCCATACATGCATTTGGCATTAAGACACAAATACTCATCTTGAAATGTTGGACAGGCCAACTGGTAAATTATGGGCCAGAAAAGCATTATGTATGCAGGCCTGAAATGTACAGAATATGCTTCCTAAATACCTAGAAGGTTCCTGTGAAATGCACTTGTGTCGCTAAAATAGTATTTACTAATAGAAACACACATTTATGCCAACCATAAATGGTAGCTGACATAGAACCGAAAGAGTATTTGCATAGGTTTTATGAGCTTACATTAATCGAGAGATTTCATAGACTACACTGCAGTCAGAAAAGCTGCACTGTAAATAGTGGTAACCTGCAATTGTCACCTTAAACAGCAATTTGTTGGCCTGATTTAACCAAATTAATTAATTTAGGTTGATTCAGTGATGCTTTTATTTGAATAAAACCGTTTAATTTAAATATTCCACTATATTGCACATCAACACTCTGGTGTCAAGCCATAATAGTATTTAAACAATATTCTTTCTTTTATTTATTTTTTTCTATTGGGAGTGATGTTTGCTTTTAGACAACCTAAACAAAACTGGTTTTAAATGGGATCAATTGGACCAATATGAAAATACATATTAAATCAATTATATGGTGTTTTACGTTGATGCATTTGACAGACACTTTTATCTAAAGCAACTCATTCAATTTAATTCTTTTAGTTTATGCAATCTCTTGAAATCAAAGACATGACCCTAGTGTTGCTATTATCAGTGCTCTACTCTTTTTGAACTACTATAACTGGAACAAATGAACTGGTCAAAGACGAGTGTTCACAAGTCACTTGAGACGTGTTGAAAGCATGTCTGCAAGCATCTCCTGATCCAAACACTGAGGTTGAACCGTATTGTTTTTTAGGATGCCAAGTGTGTGTAAAACTTCTGATCTTATAAAGAAGACCGACTCATGATTTATTGCAAAAATATGCTGCCAAATTCCAGCCTTTTCCACTCAATAAAGAAACAACAGTAGGCAAAATGCACCCAATATATTTATTCATGTTAATTTATGCTAAACAGGGGTGTAACATTCTCACATCATTTTGGGGAAATGCTGTAGAGTGTCACATCAGTCTAGAATAACCTTCAAGTTTGGAAAAAAAAGTGTGGTGTACTGTAAATTGTTGTATTACTTGGCTCCGAAAGAAACTGGCCATATGTCATTGTACGGAGAAATAGTTGCAGCTTAGTAAAGTGGCACTATTTTATCATCACACAAATGGATATGACAGATGGAAGGAAAATAGGAGAACAGGAAAGCGTGATCACAACATTATCCAGGTAAAGACCTCTTTGCCAGCCTGTGGGCTCGAGTATGTGTGTGTGTGTGTGTGTGTGTGTGTGTGTGTGTGTGTGTGTGTGTGTGTGTGTGTGTGTGTGTGATTTAGTCTGTAAAAACACTGACCTGAACAACTCTTGTATGGCTGGCTCCAGGGGAACTGTGAAGAAGCACAGAGACAGAAGATAGAGGACGTGAGAGGTCAGTTGAAAGGGCAGAGAAAGATTAGATTATCACTCAAACAAAAGGCCGGTCTGACCATATCACCACATTACATCTGTGTGTTATGTGTAAGTGATAAAAAGGAGAATACCTTTTGAGCGTGTGCAATGGCGCTTCTCATCTGCTACATCCACCTCCATCTGCGGAGAGACGCAAATGCAATCAATGTTTTAATAAACACTTTTATTTTTAGTCTAAGCCCATATACACTCTTAAAAATGAACGTGCTTCACAATGCCATAGAAGAATGTTTTTTGTCTAAACGGTTCCATAAAGAACCTTTAACATCTGAGGAACCTTGCTGTTTCACAAAAGGTTCTTTGTGGTGAAAGAAGGTTCTTCAGATTATAAAAAGATAAGAAAGCGATAATTCTTTAAAACACCTTTGAGTGAATGGTTCTTTGTGAAACCAAAAATGGCTTCTCTATGGCATTGCTTTTAAAGCACCTTTGTTTTTAAGAGTGTATTAATGACAGTGAAGTGTGTTTTTTATGTTAAAATACTTTTTTATAGTTCATTCAAAAATGAAAGCTTGCTGATAATGTCCAAGATGTTGATTAATTTGTTTCTTCATCAGATTTGGAGAAATTTAGCATTCAATCACTTGCTCACTAATTGATCCTCTGCAGTGAATGGGTGCCGTCAGAATGAAAGTACAAATAGCTAATAAAAACATCACAAAAATCCACAAGTAATCCCCACCATTCCATTCCATTAATTAACGTCTTGTGACTCAAGACAAAACCATCGTTAAGATGTTTCAACTTTAAACCATCACTTCTGGCCAAACTACAAATCCATATTCCATATAATACTTCCTCCAATGAAAAAGTCAATTTCCTGTCATCCTCTTGAATCAAAATCCATCCACACATTTGTTAGAGTTGTTTTAGACTGTTTTGACTAATGGTACTTGATCTGTGCAGATTTTCTTTTGCACTCTTAAAAATAAAGGTGCTTCACAATGCCATAGAAGAAGCTTTTTTGTCTAAACGGTTCCATAAAGAACCTTTAACATCCGAGGAACCTTTCTGTTTCACTGAAGGTTCTTCAGATTATAAAAAGGTAAGAAAGAGATGGTTCTTTAATAAAACACCTTTGACTGAATGTTTTTTTGTGGAACCCAAAATGGTTCTTCTATGGCATCACTGTGAAGAACCTTTTAAAGCACCTTTATTCTTAAGAGTGTATTAATGACAGTGAAGTGTGTTTTTTATGGTAAAATACTTTTTATAGTTCATTCAAAAATGAAAGTTTGCTGATAATGTCTGAGATTTAGATGAATTTGTTTCTTCACAAGGTTTGGAGACATTTAGCATTCCATCATTTGCTCACTAATGGATCCTCTGCAGTGAATGGGTGCCGTCAGAATGAGAGTACAAATAGCTAATAAAAACATCACAAAAAAGTTAATTAACTTCTTGTGACTTGATAGAACAAATCTATCATTAAGACGTTTAAACTTTAAACCATCACTTCTGGCCAAAATACGAATCCATAATCCATAATAATGCTTCCTCCAATGAAAAAGTCAATTTCCTGTCATCCTCTTGGATCAAAATCCATCCACACATTTGTTAGAGTTGTTTTAGACTGTTTTTACTAACTTGATCTGTGCAGATCTCCTGCACTATTAAAAATATAGGTGCTTCACAATGCCAAAGAAGAACCTTTTTTTTTTTGTCTAAATGGTTTCATAAAGAACCTTCAAAATCTCAAGAACCCTTTTGTTTCACAAAAGGTTCTTTGTGGCAAAAGAAGGTCCTTCAGATTTTAAAAAGGTAAGAAAGAGATGGTTCTTTAAAAACCTTTGACTGAATGGTTCTTTGTGGAACCAAAAATGGTTCTTCTATAGCATCGCTGTGAAGAACCTTTTAAAGCACCTTTATTTTTAAGAGTGTGATTCAGACCAGACCACATTCCATTGGAGAAACCATTATTATGGACTCCTCTGAACTTAAACTGATATATTTATTTCTTACAAACACGCAGACTTTGCTTCACAATATGTTAAGGATGGACTGGAGTGATGTGGATTATTTGTAGATTATTGTGATGATTTTATCATTCTGACGGCACCATTTACTTGGTGAGCAAGTGATCAAACTCATCCACATCTTGAGTCTGGGGGTGAAAACATGTTTAGCAAATTTTCATTTTTGGATGAACCATCGCTTTAAAGTGAAATACTCATGTCTACTTTATTTGGCTTCACTATTTTCGGTGAATGCTGCTTATAGACAGATAAATAACTAGAAGAATAACAAAGCGTAATAAATAGTAAAACTATTTGTGTTACAAACCAGAGCATTTGTGATTATGATAATAAATTCAAATAATATGATAATAAATACCAGTCTGCACCCATCAAGAAGCAGCACAGACTATTTTTGTACGAGTAAAATAAATAGAATCCAATGACACCAGAAGACTTAATTATTCAAGTTACAAATGGCAAAGGTGGAGAGCTTAATGTGTAAAATAAGTCATTGGTAAGTTGTATTCCAGCTCAAAACAACAGCAGTTGCTCAACCAATGGTGTGAGTTTTAGGGCGGGACTATTTGTTTGCCCAGCCAATGGCAGATGAGGGGCATGTTCAAGTCTGCAAGTAGCAGAAAATACACTCTTGATTATTTATTATGCATTCTATGAAATCAAGCACTGAAGACGTTTCTGTGTCAACAGACAGATAGACATAGCGTGAAGTGGTACCTGATGTAATTGCCCGTTTAATTGCTCTTTGGTTCAGACCTCTGTTTGCCCCACGGCCCTCTATGTTAGACGACTGATAAGAGGTCACTACGCCTCCTCCAATTTCATTTTCTGAAACATGAAAAAGATATAAACTTGTAATTATAGACATAAATGAGCATGCAAATCACATTTACCCTGGGAAGCGTGCAGCGGCGTAGCAGTTTTAATATCTTCCCCGCATACATTCCTTACTCTATGCTTCCAGTTACCATAAATAGATGAAAAATCAATGGTAAATTTGGACTTTTCCTCAGCTCATTAACTATATTTCCCCACTTCATATAAAATACGACAGATTGGGCTAATTCCAATAAATCAGCTTTATTTCAAAAAGAAAGAAACTGCAGTTGAGAGGGAGGAACTGCTTTTATTTCACATTCATGCTGCTTTTCCAATCAGGGCTGTTTACAGTTTTTAATAGGATTTATTTAAAGAAATAACCATTGAAAAAAATTAAGATTTTCCATATGCTTCACATTTTTGTTCACAACATAAATGGAAATGATTATAGACCACATGAGGTAATGAAACCTCATTACTTCACAAATCACACGCGATTGCTGTCTTGCGTTAAATTTTCCATACCAGTAGGTTTAGGCACATTAAATATAACTTTTTCATTGTGTTTGCCACAAAACATATCGTTTGCCAGGTTGCGAAGCAGACAGTATGATATTGACAGAGAAAATATTTCGAAGGAAGATGAGAAACTCAAACAGTGTTTGGCTGTGTGAAGGGAGGAACTTGTGTGGTGAAACTGGAGCAGATACAAACAAATTTGGAGCAGTGGCGTTTGATTTTTTCGAGCTTCTGTTGTGCGGCCGCATTCAGAGACACTAATTAAAACCAGTGAAGCGGGCGGTAACAAATGATGTGTTAGTGGTGCTGCAGTGGAGGGTGGTGGGACAATGAAGGGCCCCTCCGGGAGCCTGATAGCATGCTTAATATCAGAGCTGCAGGGCTCTCTGCCAGTGCTCCTCTGTCAAAACCCTCTAAAAACAGGATTTTATCCAAGAATTTCAACTTCTGATTTAAAAACATTTCTCAATCAAAATAATGCATCAAAAAAATCTTATTTTTTATATTTCAGGGGGAAATAGGATGATTTTTAATAAGATGCAACAATGTAGCAAAATGTTGCTCCAGACTCAACCAAAGGGGAGGTGGATGGAGTCTCTTCTGCTCACCAACATTGCATTTTTTTTAAAATGAAAAATACAATAAAAAATGCAAATATTGTGAAATATTATTATAATTTAAAATAACTGTTTTCTATGTGAATATGCATTAAAAATATAATTTATTGCTGTGATCGAAGCTGCATTTTCAGCATCATTACTCCAGTCTTAAGTGTCACATGATCCTTCAGAAATTATACTAATATGCTGATTTGCTGCCAAAGAAACATTTCTGATTATAAGCAATGCTGGAAACAGTTTTACATTTTTCCAGATTTTATGATGAAGGTAAGTTCAAATGAACAGCATTTATTTACTGTTTTTAATGAACCTGTGATTAATTGAATGCACCCTTACTGAATAAAAGTATTCATTTCTTTAAAACCACTTTTTTTTTTAAATACATCTTGTAAAATAACAAACAAATGCACAAATAAATGTATAAAAATTAAATAAAATAGTTTCACCTTAAAATGTAAACACATTCATTCAATAAAAACATATATTTATATTAATAAGCAATCATACTACATATTCATCAAGATACAATCATTTTGGCCTCATAATCAATTTTTCAGACAACCTTAATAAACAGAGAGCACAACTGCACAATTTCTATGCTAAAAAACAAACGCCTTTAGGGATTCCAATTAGAATTTGACTGAACATATTAGGAGGAGTTAATGAGCCAAATGTCATTTATTCCAGTGAGGTGTGGGGTCCACTAACTAATCAAGAATTTGGCTAATGGGAAATATCTAAAATAAACTAGAAAACCACCAGATTCAGAATCAGGCTAATATTCATTGTAAGTGAACAAACCGGTTGCATGCAAAATCTAAAAAGGTGAAGAAACAGCATTGCAATATTAGTGTTAATCAAAGAAACTGGTGTGCTCCTAATCCCAAAGTAATCCAAATGAAGAAAATTACCACATAATGAAACATGACCACTTTATGACAAAAAAGAAGAATATGATGCTATCTGGCCATAGAGACCACCAGCAAACAGCAAAAATATAAGACAAAACAAGCTAAGCATCACAGATGAGATGATTATCAGTCAACCAGCTGCAGTCTTCAGTTATCATATTACTTCAGATGACTTGAAACATACTCAGCTGATATTTGAATGCTGCTTGACATTCATAGCCACCTTTCACTATAAAAAAACAGTCTTGATATCTGCCCAACTTTTCAATTCAGTTGCAATGTCATGAGGGTAAATGACAGAATTTTAGATGATCTACACAAATGTGAGACTAAATGTGTATCCCAAATGATGTACAGTACTTAAACTATGCACTGCATGCTGTACTGTAAAGTGTTTTAGAAGACTATTTTGTGCATGAATTTGTTTCATTCACTTGTCCAAGTTCTAATACAGTAAAGGACATCAATAGCATAAAATAATGGAAGCCACATAAACATGCCAAACTATGGCTACAGAACTTTGTTCCAAGCTATTTTTCTCTGAATATTTTGTGTATATGCCTTGTGACCTGTATGTACATGTTGATCACAGCCCAATTAAAATACACTCATGCCCATACACACATGCACACACAAAATAACAAGCACACATTTTATCTGGGAGTAAACTGTTTAATGAAACAGCATTTGAGAGGTTTTATTTGTGAAGACATCTGAGGTTCTTTCATGTGAGGATGTAAGGAAGCATTGTCTGTCTAAATCATAGCATGTGTACAGGATGTGTAGAGATTGTCTTAATTAGAAGCTGTTTTCCAATAATATTTCGGGAATCCCTTTGCTGGAATGCATCGCACATTCTAGGTTTGATTTTCTTCTGAACGCCTAAAACATTGCTTTAAACAGGGTTCCCGCAGTTATCAAAGCCTGGAAAGTTCAGAGAATTTTAAAATGATGATTTCCAGAACTAAAAAAGTCAAGGAAATTGATGAAATCTTAAAAATGTAATGGAAATTCCACACTAAACAAAATGTAAACATTTAAATAATTGGATATATATATATATATATATATATATATATATATATATATATATATATATATATACTGCATCACTGAATCAACCGACATACATCAATTTATACCAACAGAATACATTTTTATGGGCTGAATCTGGCCAAATCTGGCTATTTAAGGTATCAACAGCAAGTTGTTACATTTTACAATGTACAGTATTGAGACTATTTAATCTTTTTGTCACTCTAGTTATGCTCAGCTTTTGCTCAAATACACTTGTAGAAAGTTATGTAAGGTGCTTCAAGGAAGCTGCAAAGTTGTTTTGGCATGATTTGCTCACTCTGACTCGCCAATTGGTTGGATTTTCTGTACAGCTTCATGGGTAATGTAGTACTTCACCAGGGATTCTACAGTTAAACATGATTATTTCAAAAAACGTATGTAAACGAATAAACATTTACGGCACATTCCTGCTCCGATTACTACTTCGCTGTGCTAAAAGTGGCCACTTTATATCAGCACTTAGATTAGGTTGTTTTCTTTAAAATGAGACTATGCTCACTTTTCTGTCAGCTTGTACGGCTACACGGTATTACAATATATTACAGATGGAACTATCAATGTGTGCAATGGAGTTGATACTAATTTTGCCTTTTTTTCTAGTTTTGCCTTAACACGTTTGTATTGACGGGCGATTATGTCATTCAAAATGTGTCATATGTCTGAAAAGCTTCCAATCAGATCTGTCCAAAGAGACATTGATCAAACTCCTAGACCAATCCGTTTTTGATATAAGCCTTTCCAAACACGTGGAAGGGGTGCGCTCAGAACTCAAAATGCACACCGCCCTCCTAGTGCACTAGCAGCCGAACATGCAGAGTTGGGAAGCTATGGATTGTGAATGAATACAATAATAATTAAGAATTATTCCACCCATGTGTTAAAATCTAAGGTGTTTTGTGTAAAATTAGACCATTTTTATTCATTTAGCCCAATGTATGTGGGAATGGAAGACGTTTGAATTCAGGTACCTTACTGTACCTTGCAAAATGGAGACACCTAAAGCACATATGTGACCCTGGACCACAAAACCAGTCTTAAGTCGCTGGGGTATATTTGTAGCAATAGCCAAAATTACATTGCATAGGTCAAAATTATTGATTTTTTTTATGCCAAAAATCATTAGGAAATTAAGTAAAGATCATGTTCCATGAAGATTTTTTGTAAAATTCCTACTGTAAATGTATCAAAATGTAATTTTTGATTAGTAATATGCATTGTTAAGAACCTAATTTGGACAACTTTAAAGGTGATTTTCTCAGTATTTTGATTTTTTTTGCACCCTCAGATTCCTCATTTTCAAATAGATGTATCTCGACCAAATATTGTCCTATCCTAACAACCCATACATCAATAGAAAGCTTATTTAGTGAGCTTTCACATGATGTATACATCTCAGTTTTGTAAAATTTAACCTTATGACTGGTTTTGTGGTCCAGGGTCACATATTTCCTCAATTCAAATAAATCTCAATAACTTTTAAAAACAAAATGTTACAAAGAAAATTATTTTTTTCCCGTTTACTGGCACCTAGTGAAATCTAAAGAAACTTTCTACAGGAGGATGGGCCAAACAGATCTTAAAAAACAGACTTTCAAATAAAAACTTTAAAAAAAAATAACAGAATTTGATTTTGTATTTGTGTTTATCATAAAATTATTCTATTCTATTATTCTACCCATGTGTTAAAATGTAGGGTATTTTCTTTTTTTTATCCAGTTACTCCAATGTATGTGAGTAGAGCACTGTTTTAAATTCAGGTATGCCAAAATCAGTAAAAAAATCCAAAATATGCCAAAGAGTTTAAGAGGTTAAAGGTTTATGAGCTATGGTTAAAAAAATAAGTTTCCCTATGGAGAAAATGAATGGAGTTTTTATTTTCAGAATCCAACTGCACTCTATAGTTTTGAGAAACACTGAATCAGTGAATCCTGTTGGTAACGACCATAGTTGACTATCAATGCTTTTGAGAAACACACCCCAGAACAGAGCCAATGATGCTTTAAACTCCAGAATATTTCCATTGGATCACATTTGCATCACATCCCGTTCTTGCAAATTGTTCCTAAACAGCACATATAATCAGCCGCCTCAGTGTTGATTCTGCTAAAGCCAATCTTATTTTGACTGTAAAAGTTGCACACCATGGCGTCTGTGTGTGCTGTGGTACTTTTCCTGAGCAGCGACGCGGTGCCACGCAGTCCACGGGAGCCGTCATTCACTCGCAGTGCAATTACCCACACGCTCGCAATAGGCTGCACAATGCCGGGACGGCCGGGAAATTCAGGTGAAAGATGCCAGGCAGCAATCAGCGGGAGAGAGCGAGGCCATTTTCTTTCATTTGGCATCAAACGGCAGCACCAGGCCCTTAATTACACGCCAAGTGTCAGGCCGGCCAGCTGAATGCCTTATTATTCCGCTGAGCTGCGTTCAATTCAGTTTTGTTCTGATAATCCTCAGAGAATAGAGCAAACGGAGGCTTGAACCATAACAAAGAGAGAGTCATAACAGAGAGAGAGAGGCTTGACTGAGGTGAGGGTGATTTATGTCTGCTAGTGAAACACACAGAGGGTCCGTCGTATTCCCCTGAAATCAGATCTCGCTCAAACACCAAACGGCTCAGATGCAGACTCAGACTGTGTACTGTATATGCATCAACTTTTGGAGGGAATAGCTGTTAAGAACATGGAACATGACTCAATTTCAGTATTGTCTTAATTTGATCAGATATAAAAATCAGTTCAGAAGACCCGTTACCAAATTAAATAAATGCATGGTGGCAAGTTTAAAATTATAATTTATTGGTTTATTAAAAACCTTTTAAGTAGCAAACATGATTTTTATGAGTTGTATTGACAAAATAACGCTACACCTCTTTTTTTTTTTTTTTTTTAATAAGTTATAGTAACTTACTGAAATTGTCTTGATAACTTTAGGGCAAAAATTTGGCAACTGACTTTAAGTAATTGGGCAGTGGATTATTAGTAGTAGTAGTAGTAAAGAGAAAGAACTATTATAGTGTTAAAAATGTGTTTATGCTATAAATTCCTAAAACTAATTTGGTTTTAAATTTAAATGGCAAATCAAATTATTTTAATCAATAAAGTTGCTCAAACTCAATGTAGTTTGTTGGTTAAACACAATTTCATTAACGACTGTTTTATTATTGTTTTAATATAATGTAATTTAATTTTATTTAATTTTATTTTATTTATTTATTTTATATAGTTACAAATCTATTTATTGGGGTAATTATAGTTAACTAAATCAAAAACATAAAAAATAGCAAAATAATAATAATAATGATAAAACGTATTTTATTTCCGGTTTATTTAGGCATACTTTCATTCAGTTTAACCAGATGTACTAAAATAACTAAAATAAAATAATAATAACTATATAGAGTTATTATATACTTTTAAGAAAATAGAAATGACAAAATTACTAAAATTTAAATTAAAATGTAAATGTAAAAAAATTAAAATTATATATATCATATATCATTTTTTTTCCCCTATATATTTCCTATATATATTTATAATAACACAAAAATAACACTGCTAAGTTTCAGGTACTACTATGTACCCTAAATGTCTAAAGTGTCTTTTCATTTACTTGTTTAAATATTAATTAGTCTATTTGAATTTAATGTCTTCAGCTATAAAATAATATGAAAAAGAAAATCATTCAAAAGCCTTTAGTGCAAGACATTTGGGGGGTGAGGATCAATATGAGCCTTGCCAAATAATTTCAAAGACAAAAGCAAATGTCCAGAGACTTTCCACAGCTCACATTTGTGTAGGTGCTAAATATGAGCAGGCATTTAGAGGCTGCTGCTGCTATAATGGCCTGAGTTTCCACAGACAGAGCTTGCCCCGCTGGCGTCCTGCCTGTCCGGCTGACTCCATTAAACGGGCACCTCGCTGACTACAACATCACGTCCTGATATCTGACGATTACTGGTTCTACACAAGAGCAGATTCATTAATAATGGGGATGTCATAAGAATAACAACAATAATCCCTTACCAAAGGAAAATAATTTGCAATATATTACTGTAAGTAATTATCTCACATATACTAAATTACCACACTTGGTTGCATATAGACAATAAATTAGTCTTTGTTTCAATATGTTAAGATTATTATTAGTCATATTAATACATAGTTAACTGTATTCAATAATCAGTATACATAATGTAATGTCTCTCTTGTATAGTGTGTGAGCTTTTAATGGCTGTAGATCTGTTATTGTGTGTGTATGTGTGTGCGCAGTAGTCTGGGCATAGATGGGATGCAGACAGTTTGAAGTAAACAGATGGAGGTTTGGAGAAGCTCGGCGCCTGCAGCATTAGCCTCCCACACGGACGAACACACGCGTGTGAGACACACATCCTCAGCCTTCACCTGAACTGACCCTCGGAAAGACGTGGCCTGCATGCACTAGGTTTGAAAATCTAAGACTTCTCACATGAAAACTGAATCCACATTTTTAACTTAGATCAATAAGAAAAGAAGGTCAGGCATGCAATAAAAAGGCTATTTTACTTGATGCATTTCCAAGTAAAACAAAATGAAAGAAGAATATATGGCTGTCATTTTATCCATTGGGAACTGACTGGATCATCAGAAGTAGGCATTTTATAGCAATCACTTTTGGGCTTTTTGACCAGAACATGGAGGCAGAAGGTCAATTAGATCATTTATTGGGTAAAAGTTTACAATAAGGTCCTATTAATGGAGAAGTTCACTTCCAGAACAAACATTTACAGATAATTTACTCACGCCCTTGTCATCCAAGATGATCATGCCTTTCTTTCTTAAGTCATGAAGAAATTATGATTTTTAAGGAAATCGTTTCAGGAATGTTCTCCATATAGTGCACTTCTATGGTGCCCAAGAGTTTGAACTTCTAAAATGTAGTTTAAATGCAGCTTTAAAGGGCTCTAAACAATCCCAGCCAAGGAAGAGGGGCCTTATCTAGTGAAACGATTGGTTCCATCTTATTTTCTCCTCCAACTTCAAAATTGTCCTACATTGCTGTTTTACCTTTTTTTTTTTTTTTTTATAAAGGCCATTTTACCTTCTTTGCACGTTGGCTTTGTAAACACCGGGTCAGTACTTCAGCAGCAATGTAGGACAATTTTGAACAAACAAAAATATTTTGGAAAAAAAACAATTGTTTCACTAGATAAGACGATTCATATTTTTAACAGGATTTGTAACCAAGGATTCTGCATCCTAAGTCCAGTTTTGTACAGGTGAACTATCGAGCAAGCTTGTTAAGTTTGGAAAGCGAAAAATATGGAGGTACCTATAGTGTTCATTTCTGATAAAAACTGCATTGATACAGTATGTACATATTTCGCAACTTGTGAAAAAGTTCCCACAGGTAATTTTCGTCATGTTAAAACTAACATTACCTTAGATTAAGTAATGCTCTAGACTGAATTTAGTTCTTAGTGGAACCAAAAATAGTTCTTCTATGGCATCGCTTAAAGAACCTTTTAAAGCACATTTATTTTTAAGAGTGTATTTACTACTGCACTACCAGTCAAAAATGTTAATTTTTAATGTAAATTAAGAAGCACCAAGGCAGCATTTATTACAAATTGAAATAACTGTTTTCTATTTGAATATATGTTAAAATGCAATTTATTCCCGTAATTAAAGCTGAATTTTCAGCATCATTACTCCAGTCTTCAGTGTCACATGATCCTTCAGAAATCATTCTAATATATTTTTTGTTGCGCAAGAAAAAAAGATGATCATGTTATGCAAAAATATTAAGCTTTTTGTTTATGTTTCAATGTGCATGATTGTTTTTAGCATTTTATATTTTCACCCATGCAGTTAAATCCCAGAGGTCAGTGTTTCTCTGTTAGTTTGTTTCCATGAGCCACATTCGTAAACAGGACACTTTTGCTCCTGTGCCTTTAAGAAACGCCCCCTTCGTTTGGGAACCTGTTAATGTATCTGACGTCATTTGAGGATTTCAAAACAAGCCATTTCTGCAGCTTTTATCTCAAAAGATCAAAGAAAATGTGATTTCTCATGTGACCCCTTTCAACATTTTTCCTGATATCTTCATACTGCAGCGAGACTGGCACCATCCTTCCCTTGCTCAACAGTATATTTAAATCTATCTTCTCTCTGACTCTAGAGGGACGGACTCTGCCAGGCTCGACTGGATCAGCAGCCAGACACTCAGACGGTGGCAGTCCTGGATCACGTCTCTATAGTTTTCTGTCTCCCCGGGGAGCCCGCGGCTCTCAAACACACACTCGCAACACCTTATCTCCTCAGTGGCGCTCTATTCATTAGAGCTGAAACCAGAGTGTTCGAGCTGTTCATGTGTCGAATGAACAAACAGAGCCACTTCTCTTTTGTTCACCTTTCTGTACTAAATGTATACAAATGTAAGATCCCCAAAAAACAGCACATGCAAACTGAATTTACATCGAAACAACAAAACAATACAATTAAAACAATATATGACTCTGGTTACTTTTCTACAAAAAATACAGTGATCCAGATACAATTCCAGCACTTTTTGAGTGACGTGTCAAAGGTGCCTAAAGCAATATAATTTCTCCATTTCAGATGCAAGTTTATTAAACCAGACACTGTCTTGAATAATCATGGCTCGAGGTGCATTTTTGCAAAGTGATATTGCATTACTTCTAGCAAATTTCGAAGTGAAATGTCTACTGAGCAGCACTAAATAGCATGTTAAGTTTTTCTCTCAAAACTGTGGCAACATATTATTACGTTGTTGTTGCACGTATCACAAACCACCTACACGAAACCTAACCTCTTGTGGTAACAAAAGTACATTTGAGACAAAAGAAAACATTTGCTGAAGCAACTACATTCTTAAAAATAAAGGTGCTTCACGATGCCATAGAAAAACCTTTTTTGTTTAAATGGTTCCATAAAGTACCTTTAACATCTAAAGAACCTTTCTGTTTCACAAAAGGTTCTTTGTGGCGACAGAAGGTTCTTCAGATTATAAAAAAGGTAAGAAAGAGATGGTTCTTTAAAGAACCGTTGGCTGAATTGTTCTTTGTGGAACCAAAAATGATTCTTCTATTGCATCGCTGTGAAGAACCCTTTTAAAGCACCTTTATTTTTAAGAGTGTATGCCATTTTATCTTGCTTCTACAAGTCTTACATCTCTTTTATTATGACTCGCATTTCAGTGAACTCGCACCTGAACGCTTTGCTTTGCAAGTGCAATGCTATACCAGGTGCGCTACTGAGCAAGTTTACTATTTCAGGAAAGACAAACATATTGAGCTGGTTATGTAATGCAAATGTCTAAATGCAGTAGTTTACAAATCATGCATTTTGCTAAAAGCCAAAAACAGCCACATTTGACTACATTTTCAAACCCACTTGAAGATACTGAGAAAATCTCTCTCCCATAGAGTCAAATACCAAACTCCACAATGAATAATACAAACTCCAGATAATGTTAGATAAACATAATGCATGTCTTTTAGCAACAAAGTTCATAAAAAAACTTCATGCAGATGTATGAAATCAAACGTGCACAAATATTACTGCAGCAAATATTTCTGGTAGAAAGTGCAGCAGAAAAGAATCATGTCACGCTTGACAGCAGCAGTGAAACAGGACTTATGAAAGTACACTGTGAAGGGAGCAGCCAAATGCTAAACGCATTCCTCTGTGTAATAACAGTCCAATGGAGCAGATGGCAGGTGTTGTCAATGATGGTCGAGAGCGTTGCCAATATTCTCTTCCCAGCCACAGCCTCGAAGAGGTCGAGGCTGAGCTGTGGGACAGAGTCTTTTGGCATCCCTTTTCTGGATGCTGCTGCACACACTTTCAGAAAAAACAGCAGCAACCACTACTGAAATTACACCAATAACTGTGTGGCCATTTCTCAAATTACACACTTGATGTAGACTTATGCTTATAAATCCAGGAGAATATAATTCACTGTGAAGTCAAGTCAAAAACAATGGCATAGGTATTTTTACAAAGCACATAATTTAATCAAAATGCCAGAATGTTATCTCTTATCCATTGTGACCCTGGATTTGTAGCAATTTGTAGCATTGTATGGGTCAGAATTATCAGTAGCTACCGTAAATTTCCTACCGTAAATATATCAAAACTTAATTTTTGTGTAATAATATGCATTGCTAAGAACTTAATTTGGACAACTTTTTAAAAAAAATTATATATTTTTTTTTGCACCCTTAGATTCCAGATTTTCAAATAGTTGTCTCTCGGCCAATCCTAACAAACCATACATCCATAGAAAAGCTTATTTATTCAGTTTTCAGATTATCTGTATAATTTATAATTTCCCAAACATGTACCATTATGGCTGGTTTAATGCAAATTAAGAGCTTTACATGTTGGTTGGTTTTCTTTCATTCGGATATTTAAACGTTTGTCAGTTTTGTTGAGTCAAGAGATTTAAATGTCGGTTAGTTTTGTAAAAAGATTAGAATGTTGGCCAGATTTGTTCTACTAAGAGATTTAAATATTGGTCAGTTTTGTTCGATTAGAGGTTTAAATGTTGCTCGGTTTAATTCTTTTTAGAGATTAAAATGTTGGCTGGTTTTGCAATTTTTAAGCGATTTCAATGTTGCTTGGTTTTGTTCTGTTAGAAGATACAAATTTTGGTCTGTTTTGTTCTACACTCTAAGAAATAAAGGTTCCACAAGGAGGTTTTCAGAGTGATGCCACAGAAGAACATTTTGAAGGGCCTCATTTGCATCTGTGATGTGCCCCCAGTGTACCATTTTGCAAAACATGCATTGTTGAACTCCTACCCAACACTCTATGTGGCATTACGTCACCAAAATGTGGACTTGGAGGAGGACCAAAAGCTCTAAGGCTGCCAAGTTTCCACACGGCTTTCTGTAGACTATTGGAATGTAACTGTACAAGACCTTCATGTAGACCTTCAACATTTTGACACCTTCAAGCTGCCTTCTGTGCACCTTCTTTACCTGTTCAATTGGGATGAAGGAGTGGCGATGATTAAGAAAGAAGCTAAATCCATGATTTCCAGTCTAATTTGTTAACTTTTGCACCACATCTAGAACGGAAATCTCAGATCAGTCCACTGAGAAACAAAGATTCCAGTACAAATATACTCTGAAACACCGGCAGTAAGTTGTATTTACATTTACATTTACATTTATTCATTTAGCAGATGCTTTTATCCAAAGCGACTTACAAATTGGGAATACAACAAGTGATTCATTCTAAGGAGCCAGATCAACATAGGACGTGTTCAAAAATACCATATATCAGGCATTGTTAGATGAGTACAGGCTAGAAAGGGAAGATTAAGAAAAAGAGGAGAGCAAAGTTTTTTTTTTTTTTTTTATAATATTATTGAGTCAAATAGTGTCGAAAAAGATGGGTTTTCAGCAGTCGTTTGAAAGCTGTTAAGGAGTCTGCATACCGGATAGGGGTGGGAAGATCATTCCACCAGGCAGGAACGTTGAACGAGAATGTTCTGGAAAGTGATTTCATGCCTCTCTGCGGTGGTACAATGAGGCGTCTTGTATAATCTAGAAATAAAGTGTTTATTCTTTATGCTAATGTTGACAAGACAAGGATTACTGCACACTACACCCTTTAAAATATAGATGCTGCACGATGCCATAGAAGAACTTTTTTTGTTTAAATGGTTCCATAGAGAACCTTTTACGTTTCACAAAAGGTTCTTTGTGGCAAAAGAAGGTTCTTCAGATTATAAAAAGGTTAGAAAGAGATGGTTCTTTAAAGAACCAAAAAATGGTTCTTCTATGGCATCACTGTGAAGAACCTTTTAAAGCACCTTTATTTTTAAGAGTGTATTTGGAAGTTCTGTCTCATTGTACTGCCTCCTCCATTTACTCAACAAATTTCCTCCTGCTCCATTTACTCAAGTTCTCAGGGATTTTGAGAAAATACCCAAGTTAGACCAGAATCCTATATGATGAACAGTGGACACACAGAAGACGCTGCTGGAAACACTAGAAAAGACCAACAAAACAAACACAGCATCATCTGTCTCTACAGCATATGATTGGAGAATCTGAAAGCCTCTAGAGGATTTTCAACAAACACAATGTCCCCATATATTTCAAACCTTTCAGCACACTAGAACTATTGCACCCAGAGGATCTAACACCAAAACACAAAGCAATATTGTATATACAGTTCAGTGCATGCTATGAAGAATGCCCTGACTTGTACATCAAGGAAACAAAGCAACTGCTGCATAAGCGCATTGAAGGGCAAAACCCTCAGGGCAGATTACAGATGGTTCAAATGGGCAGTGAAAGAGGAATGCTAGAGCATCCATCCCTGCAAGGCCATATCACCATTTGCCTGTTATTGAACATGTTATTCTAACATCTTTACATCAGCAGTTTAATCTCAGTCTTCATGAAGATACCTCATATTGATCATGAGTCCAAACTTTTGAACTAATTTAATAAGTGGCATGATATCCTTTACAAATGATTCAGTGAATAAGGATGCATCTAACATTTGTGAATCAAATTCTGAGACTTCTCTGAATGAAAAAGCACATCAAACAGTGAAATTAAACATTTAAGTAGCTAAATGAAACAATTTTATTATATGAAATTCACACAAGTTTTATCAGTACTCGAAGTTGCTTTGTTTTGAAACAGTAGCAATATACTGTATAGCTGCTTTTAATGCATGGTTGCATTTCATTGTATCTTCCTTTTTATCAGCCTGGACAGACTATTTCACTTTATATATATATATATTAAATTTAATTAGAAGTAAAAAAAAAAAGAAAGTAGACTAAAAATGTTTAATTTAATTTCTACAATAATCTGTGATAATCATACCACCACTTTGTAGCATCTGTAACCATTCACTATAATCAGTTTATACATTTGCATCTGATTTAGGCCACATTTATATAATTTTTAATTATTGATAAATCAAATATCAATAAAATATATTAAAGCCACATTTTATGACTGCAGTTTTCCTCATTATATTGCATTTTAACATAAGTGCATTGTAACTCAGAACAAGGTTTGTATCCAGTATGTTTAGTCATGTTTTTCACATACTGTATTTAACTATTTTATTGTCTACTTGCATACTAAATGGATAAAATAATCTTGAGAAATGTCAGCATGCCTCTTATGGTCCCTGTTGTATGTGCAAAGCAAATGGTCCTGCCCTTTCAACATCTCTCTTTTGTCTAACAGTAGCTCAACAAGCCGTGCATGGTCTTGGTTTCGATCCCCAGAGAAAGCAAGAACTGATAAAAAAGTGTGTAAGTCATTTTGGGTAAAAGTGTTGGCCAAAATCATAAATGTAAACTTTTTAGTGCAGCATGACTGTGATCAATAGCACTGTTCTCTGAGTAACTTCCAGCAAGAGCTCACTAAAATTAGCAAACAATAGAAGATCCTGGTGCTGACACTTTATACATTATATGGAAATGATTTAGTCATCTGTGTTCAAAATCTCAAACATGTCAAACATTACCTGGAGTGAATCAAGTTCGTATTCCTTGTTGTTATTCAGTCGTTGAAATAATATTATATTCTTATTCATGTCATTGTGTCACTTACCTACCTTGGATATGCTTCTTGAACTTGTCTTTTTTTTACACTAGGGATGTACAAAACTGCATATTTTATAAAACTGACAAGTCAGTGGATTTCCTCAACAACTAGCCACTAAAAGTGCCTGTGTAAAGGGGCTAAATTAAAAAAAAATGTGATTTACCATGCAAACGGTAACACACTGTCTATCAAGTTACATGCAAGCTTAACCAATGCTAAAGTGTACAAAATAAGCCTTTGTTTATACTGTTAAAACAGGACCAGATCATTGTTGTTCTCCTGATCCTTTAGTTCACAGGCCACTGAATGCATACTGAATTGCACACTGCCTTCAGCTGGTAAATTTCATCTTTTCCATATAATTGGCTTATTATTACATAGCTTCTGGAACTGTTCATAGATCAGTCCACCAAAAAACAGATTAGTTACTAAGTTATCCAACTCAATTGAAAATGAGCCCGTTTCGTGGCACTTTCAAAGTGTTCAATACGTAACATTGGCACATTTTTATTACGTTGGTACAGGCATTTATTGCTGTGTTTTTACTAAGCAACTTGAGATACATGTTTCAGCTGTTCAAAAATCAAATATCTTGGGTGTGACTAAAGGTTAATGCTCTATTGTGTTGGAAATATCTCCTACACAAAACCCTAAACCTAACCAATAGTGTTAACAAATGCAAAAGTGATTTAAAAAAAAAAAAAAAACATTTTTTTTGATACAGCTGTGCTATTTTCACTTCCTCATTCAGATTTGAGCTGTTCTGTCAAACCGTCATTTCACAGGGTTTGTACCAGAGCTCTTCATCTAGTTAGTGCAATGCGGTATTGTGTAAGCTTTTGAGCAAACTGACTGCATAAGAAATATTCATGCAAGTGAAGCTGTATATGTGATGGTGATGTTAAAAAGTATCAATTTTCAAATCGCACAGGATGTTAAAATAGTTTTTAAGCCATAATATAATATTCTGCATTCTTTGTGTGAAAAGGAATAAAAGTTTTACTGCCTCTAGTGTTCATTTCAACTGAAAACTGCAGTGATTCGTATGTAGAGGCAAACAAAGACACAGTGACATCTACTGGAGTGGAGCTGGATCTAGAATTTTGCCTGAGAGATTTCCGCATGAAGAATTTGCGAAGGTTGCCACACTGACCAACAAAATGCTGCTTGTTTCAAAAAGGACTTCTGTGTGAGTTGCACTTCATACATTGGTAGAGTGTTTGGGAAAGTTACTTTTAAAAGTAATGTATTACAATATTGAGTTACTCCCTAAAAAAGTAATGAATTATATTACTTAGTTACTTTTTTATGGAAAGTAATGTGTTACGTTATTTATTTATTTATTTAGCGTTACTTTTTAAATCTAGGCAGGGCTTGTTTGTTTTTAATATAAAAAGTTCTGTTTTTGGCAAATGTAAAAGCCTTTTTGCACTAAAAGCTTCAGGCTTAGAGAAAAGTAAATTCACGTCTGTACAGTAGACCGCAGAAGAAAAAATTTCCGCAATAAAAAAAGGAAAACCAATGTTAGATTATCTTGAGTTATTTTTGCTTATTAGTATGGATGAATTAGATCATCAAAGGTCGGCAGCAAAGACATCAGTTAATAAAATGGGATTAAATACCTTTATTATGATCGGACAGTGTAGGGATGATGGGAAGCAAAGTGAAAGATTGGGAAAGGTCCTTGAGCCAGGATTGGAACTTGGGACGCCTGTAGTGCAACGGCACTCTATGTCTGCGCACTGGTAGTATATGAATTATATAAGGTTATTTTATCATTATGCCACTCCGCTTCAACAGATTGCATTTAGTGTCCAGCATTCACCACCTAATTTTTTCAGTTATTGAAGTGCATCATCTAGGTAATTAGCACACACTTTTTCCTCATGGATGATTTTGTGTGAAAACAATACTTACACTACTTATACTAGAAAATGTTATAGATTAGTGCACAAGTACACAAATTGAGACACACCTACGATCTCAACTTGATGTGCCAAAGCTAACTTTGCAAATCCATTTATCCTGTTGTCAGCAGTAGTGCAAGCATGTAGAGTATGTCAGAAATAGAACAGGATGTCCATTTATTGTCGGAAATGTGACGCACTGCACCGCACCCAGCGTAGACGAGATTGCTAATTATAGTCATTTGTTTTGATGTTTTCTTTAGAAGAGTGGTAATGGATGGTGTTTTAAGGGATATAAAAATTTGTATTTCACACAGCACAATGTCAGAATGAAAGCACTCTAAAAATAAGTACATAAACAAGAAAATCTAGACAATCTCACTAATCAACTAATCAGTCCCTACTAGACATCTAGTCAATCATGACTCAGCTCTGCTCAACATTGTCTTCAACACTTCCATGATTCATGATCTTATTTGAGAATATGACATTATTGTCTTCAATTTCTCTTTTATACTCCTTAGTTTTTAGTTCCATTGTACTTTTTCAGCTTTTTGCACTCTAGGTTTTTTTAATTGTGTAAATTGCTCTTATATATTTATTTTAATTTCATGGTTTTAGCAATAGCAAAAGCACTCTTTTCGGAGTGCCCTGAGGATGACTACCCTGCCCCATCTAAACACCCTCAGCTCCTGTTACGTCTCATCTCAGTCACACTACTGTCTGCTACTGTCTCTTTATCCGCCCCCCACATACACTGTCATGCAGGCTGAAGGGAGTGTTGACATGTTGTTATTTGTGCCTACGTTCCTACTGTATTATTTTTGTCATCGTACAGTTAAAGATATTCCTCACTAGTTCTTGTCTTTCCTCCACTGATCTCTTCCTGCTCTATTTTCCTTTTTTGTTCCTTCTCACCATGGTGCTGTGGAAAAAGAGGAAATATCCTTCGTTTTTCCTTTCTCGTGTCAAAGAGCGGGGTCTGTTTCAAGCCGTTGCTTGAACAAACAGCTCCTGTCAAAGACATTTTAATTGCTACAGGACAAAAGACCCGTGGCATGCCGGGCCAGAGAGACATATGCACACTGTATTGTATTTAAGGAGAGGATTCATCAAATTATGCATTATGCATAACAAAGCATGACAGAATGGCAATGGTTCATATTTGGCTGCCACTCTCCAAGGACAGCCTTTCTTCCAATTTTGCAGTTTTCTCAATAGATTCAACATTGTATGTCACACACCAATAACTGCATGCATTTGCTCTGACATATGTGCACAGAAAAGGTTTCACAATCGGTGTGCATGCACATGAATTTGTTCTTATTCTCCATCTAATGCTGATGAATCTGGACTAATCTAAGTGAGGGAGAGTGTTTATCTAAACAGTCAGTTTCCAAAGCAAAAACTTTTAACTATTAACGACAAATTATAACCTTTAAAGACTTGTGAGCTTGGTGATCAATGGTATATGCTTTTGTGGACCCTAGTCAAAAATAAATATACTAAAATGTTTTTTATATTTCATGCTAAGTATACTACAAATACATTTACATATTATGTACTCAATAATATTACCCTGCAATTGTACTTTCAGTATACTAAACTAGTATATTAAAAGTATATTTATATTTTGTACTTATTGCACTTTAATCGTGCAGAGGTAGTGCTGAAGTCCAACTTAAGATATACTTATGTATATTTAATTGTTAAATATTTTGCATTTAAAGATATTATTTAAAGATCATTCAATCCTCATCAGTACTGACATTAAAACATTTTAGGCTTAAACTTAAGAAACGTGCATTGTGCACAAGTAGTACTCCAAATTAAGTCACAATTACAATTTTTATACCAATATGTCAGTAAATACAAATAGGGTAATAGACTTGAACTATACTTAGTATAAAATAGATTTAAGCATTTTAAACATATTACTTTCTTATTAGGGGAAACAAGCCATTCCAATTATTTAAAGCTATTTTTTAAAGATAAAGTACTGGTTTTGCACAAACACTGTATTAACTAGAGAATTAAACATTGCATATCTATAGCTCTTAGTAAAACTGCACAATTCACCAAAGATATTTGGATGATGAGAATTACAAATCCTCCAGTGTGCTTGTATTTTAAATGCAGATGCAGCCCAGTTTTCCTTTTTAAGAGGTTTTCTACTGTAATAATTATCTATGTGCATGATGCTCCCAACACTGAAGAAAGTCACCCAGTTTCAGAGAAATTCTGCTCTTGCATTGAGGTCTTATTCGTTTCAATGACGCATCCTTCTCATGAGTGTGCTATTAAAAGATGCAATCTGTGTCGCTCTTTGTTTGTTTGCCTCTTTGTCTCTTGATCTGTTCGCTCACACTCTCTGCTTTCTCCAAGGGTGAAGCTGTTGTCACACTCTGGAGGTGTGTCTCCTCATCAAAAGTGTGACACTAGCATGCTGCTGGCCACTGTCAGATCCCCAAAACATGCCCTTTAGTGGGCTGGCAGTGCGATATATCGTGCCTCACGGGCCAATCACTCTCCATTGGGAAGGAGTTAATTATCACATATGCACATCTGTCTTCCACTTTATTTTCAGTCCAGGATTATGCTGGCAACCTCCAATTATGAAGCTTTAGAAAAAAGAAAAAAAAATTCAGGGGATACCTTTTGAGCTGGAGCCACACAAGGGTAAACAAGGAGATTGCCAACGGCCTCATCACCTGAGAGAAACCATGCTCATGGGAGACTAAACATCATCAGTCTCAGGTTATACTGATATTCTCATTCAGAGGGAACAAAACAACATGACTGCTAATGTTAGGGTAATAACACTGATAGGCCTTTAGGAGCTCCCTAAAGGTGAGGGTGATTAGTACTGAAGCTAATGCAGTATGATCCATGCAGCGTTTGTTCAGGGCGCTGACACATACTGTGAGCTTTTGTCACTGGGTCTCTCTGAGCTGCTGTCCAAGGTCCTGAAATCAACAAACGCTCACAACAGCAGCTCAAATTACTGTGGCAGTCTTCAAGAAGCATCCAAATCTGTCACACAGAAATTAAAAGATAGAAAGAAGCCTTTTTTTTTTATTACATGATTCTGGGCAGATGTTGGGCTTTCTCTTTCTTTTGCATTTTGACATTACTTGATTATTATTTCTATTGCAATTTATTTTCATCATAATGCAAAAAACAATATAAAATATTTAAATTGTGAATTACTAATGCATCAAGAGTATTTGTTTTTAATTTAATTTAAATTAAAAATCCTATGTGAAATCACTGAAAAATACATATAGATATAAAATGATGAAAAAAAATAAATAAATAAATAAACCCGAACATAATCTTTTTTTTATTAAAAGGTTCTTAAAGGGATAGTTCACCCCCCCCTCCCCCTCCCAAAAAAAAAATTCTGTCAGCATATCAAACCCAAAACATAAATCAATATTTATTAATATTCTCTCATATTCTTTAATATTCTCTCATAGTTTTAATCCACTGAATGTCCATGCATTCAAACTTTAATCAAAAACCTTCAAAAAGTGCATAAAAACTCGACTACAACTGCTTGATATGCGAGAATAAAACCTGATTTGAAAAACAAACTTGGTTTTCATGCTTAATGCACATTTGAGCTTCGGTGTACCATATTTGAAGTGCTCTATGTTTGAGGGTTAATCAATGTTTATATATAAATAAAAGCATAAAACAAATCTGTCCAACATGTAAAGTGAATATGTTTCTTCATAAGTCATGTATTCAGATGTATTTGATTTTCTTTTCATTTGGATTACTTTTATGATGTCCTTATGTACTTTAAAGCTTAGCATGGACTTTCAGTGGATGGAGAAAAGTGATATAGAACATTAAAAAAATAAAAGAAAAATGTTTTTGAAGATGAATAAAAAACATGGCATTGGAAAGACATGAAGGTGAATAAATGACAGAATTTTCATTTGTGGGTAAACTATTGGTCAAACTAAGTATGACCAATGCTGATGCTTGCTTACTAATATTAATATATGTTAAACAAATAAAAATCCCTATCCCTATTCCTAATGGTACAATAAACCACATTTCATCAGTACATTTATACATGATTCATTTCTCCTGACTCTGTCTGCTAATCTTGAATTAACATAATTTGGCCAATATACTTTATGTTAGAAGGCTGTTTGGAAACGTTATCTAGGAAGGCAGCTGACAATGTTTTGGAACAGAACTAATGTTGTCAATCAACAAGGATAAATGGCATCCTTATTCTCTTCCTTCAGAATGACTGACAGAATAATTTCACTTTGTCCAGTTTTCACAATTCTTTAGGCAACTCCGTTTGAAACATTGTGTTATCATTATATCCCAGAATAACGCTAATAACAGCATGCATGCCATGCGGCTCATTCACATGTGATTGAGTGTGAGGTTGTTAGAGGCACTTGAGAGACTCAGACATATGTGTGTCCTCTCTTCAAAAACCAAACATATGCACTTATAACCCGATATAAGTATTCACTATATAAAGTGTGGTTTTACTGCATATACATTTATGCTTGCATAAACACTGAAATATACAATACTGACATATTGACATCATCTAAAAACGTCATTTATTTATCTATGAACGACTTCACAGATGTACAAATGTGTTTTTTGTATTTTTGCTTGTATTTGCTTGTATGTCAAATCAATGATATTGTTTTGAAACACATTTACTAAACACAGCTTTTCATTTATGTAATTTTTTAACTGTTATTTATCATGTAATATTTATTTTGTTTCCTCCGGGACACAAAACATGTTTTTAGTATATAGGCTTATGCTGTTAACGATAAAATACAACAAAAACAACATAAAATCACAAAAGTAATTGGTTTAAACAAAAATAATTATTATTTTTTGTTATAGTTTTTAACAAATAAATACAATTTTATGTTTAATTCAAATTTGAGAGAAGCATTTTTAAAAATGTGCAATTGGTTTATTGCACTAGTTTAATATACTTTTGTTAAAAACAACACGCAGAGCAGAATAAATGCAATTTTCAAAGTGAATGACTCTTTACTCACATGACTCAGGACTAATTTCTCAAAGTCAACTCTCAAAAAGTGGTTTCAGTTGATTGTAGGCATATATTTACTGCTGTTTTACCATATACTGACTGAAAAATGCAGTAAGCCATCTGAAAAAATCGAACTGAATCAAAAATTACAAAATTCAAAATTCAAGTGTTTTGCAAAAACATTTGCCCAGTTCACTGAAAAATCTCAATGATCATTCATTTGGCATTACTTTTGATCTTAAAAAGCCACAAAATGGTCACACTATGCAAAAAGCATACAGCTGCGGTTACAAAAACAAACAAAGCTTTGGCCTCCTGATAACTTACATTATTATGAAAATACTATGATCCGGGTATACTTAGCCTATATATACATACTGTATATATGTGTGTGCATAAGTCAAATTTCTCCCTTTCTTCCTCTTATAAAGTAAACCTTAAGATGGCAATCAAAGCTTGAGAGGAAGTGCAAGAGAGAGCGAGTCTTGGAGCTGTCAGTTCATATCTATCTCAGACAGGAACACTCTGTGTGACAGGTGTTGCCCAGCAGTCACGCAACCAGAGCCCTACACCATCCTGCCGTTTGACTGACGGCCAGAGCCAGCCAACACCAGCAGCACAGGGGGCGGGGCCACAGCAACCATCACCCCGCCACAGCGGGAGCAGCCAGCCATGTTAATGCATTTGTGCAGGAGAGAGAATACATGACATGCCTCCACACTACAGGAACCATCATTTATGACCTGCACATGAACACAAATAAGCTTCTCATACTTCACATTCTCAACAAGCTGACACTGGATGTTATTTTTGTTTGTTTATCATATTAAATGTTAATATTAAGTTAACATTTAAGTTAAGTTGTTCAAAATCTCGGTAACACTTTACAATAAGGTTCATTAGTTAACATTAATTAACTACATTAGTTAATATGAACTAATAATGAACTGCACTTATACAGCATTTATTAATCATTTACTAATACATTATTAAAATTTTGTTAACATTAGTTAATGCAGTGTGAACTAACATGAACAAACAATGAACAACTGTATTTCCGTTAACTAATGTTAATAAAGATTACTAAATACAGTAATAAATGTATTGTTCATGGTTAGTTCATGTTAGTTAATACATTAACTAATGTTTAACTAATGAACCTTATTGTAAAGTGTTACCAAAATCTCTTTAGCTAAATGCAAAAAAAAAAAAGATATTTTGAATAATGTTGGTAACCAAACAGCTGCTAGTAGCCATTTACTTCCATAGCATGAAAAAAATACTATTCAGTGGTTACAGTCAACTTTTTGGTTACCAACATTCTTAAAATCATGCCGGTTTGGAACAACATGAACAAATTATCATTTGGGGTGAACTATCCTTTTAACACTATTTCTGTCACGACTCTCTGAAAAGTTTAGCATGGTAATGGATATGACAATGTTAATGTATTTGGTCTTGGTGGAATAGATCTGCTACGCTGCTGCTGCTGTTGGTTATTGCTGCTGCTGCAAGTACAGAACTATTACCAAAGCATATGGCGATACGGTGCTGTAAGTATTTAAGACATGCTGCTGCTGCACAAATAGCATAAAATATTCCGTAGCAGACCTATACAGGTGGAGCTGGGGAAGGGGGAAGGTTTCAGAAGAACTCTGAAAGCGCAATGCGAAAAGCCCAAGTCCAGCCATTTAAATTGCTGCAAGATGCAAGCTCATTGGTTGCATACGCAACATGAACCAATCAGCTTGTGCCAAGTCAGCTACATTAACAGACCACCGGCCTGCGCCATCTAGAGTTTCATGTCAGAACTAGGTATTTTTACGACAGGTACTTGGACCTCATTGGTTGAGCAATGTTCCAACAGTGCAGATCTAC
Source organism: Garra rufa (assembly GCF_049309525.1). Classification (NCBI taxonomy): domain Eukaryota; kingdom Metazoa; phylum Chordata; class Actinopteri; order Cypriniformes; family Cyprinidae; genus Garra; species Garra rufa. Next base: position 40,316,640 of record NC_133381.1, read on the forward strand.
CAGAACAACATCACTGGGAATTCTAACATTTGCAGAGAGATTTCTTGTCTTTTATCAGGTCTGAGGCACAGGCAAGTTTTGTTTCCTAATTCAGGGAGTCCTTAAAACTTGTCTTTTGTTGACAACAAATGTTTATACAATTCTCATTAATTTGGTTAGATGTTTAGTGCATGTGACGTTTTCAAATTCTTGTTACAAGTCACATAAATTCAGAGAGTTCATGCAGAATCATATTAACCTTCAACCAAGATGCTCTGAGACATTAAAACATTTAAAATATTGGCGAGCTGGTGGCTAATTTGTATATACTCATGTGGTCTACTTCATATGGTCTTGTACAATCCAGTGATGTAGAGATGGGTTAAGTTTGGACCTTCATGTTGCTCTTGTTTTTTCTAAAAAGCATTTAAGTTCATATGAAATTGCCCCCTTATGAAATAAGGATAAGAAATACAAACAATTAACTATGATGTGTTATGTCAGTGAATCATGCACTTTGCTGATTTGCTAAAAAACACTGGCGCATTTGTGAATAAAACAAGTGGCTGTCTATGCAAATAAGTCATTGAATCATTTCCTCAATAGGTGTATTCAAAACGTTGAATAGTTAAGGAACAAAACACCATTGTTTGTAAATGAGTCACTGAATCATTCACACAACAGTTTTTTCCAAAATGCTGAATCTGTAAACAACAAAACACCACCACTGTGCGTTGCTTGGTGTTGCAACAGCTTTGTTTGGAACTATTATTTGTTGACAGAGCTGTAACAGATGAAATACTGGTAATACTGTGTTCAAAATGCAAGTGTAAACTCAATATTAACCTCTTGTTTGTTGAACTGTTGTCTAAAATACACTCTCATGCGTATTTAATACTGCTTTAGTATTAAGTATTAGTGTATAACTAGTTTGTGCTTCAGACATGAATGACTCTTCAAATCTTGAGGAGAGGTGTTCTGTTACTTTACTGTGATCTTTAAGTGATCATACTGTTTTATTCAACTATTTTAAAATGGCTTAAAATACACCTCACATATTTTTAGATGCTGAATTTTTTTCAGTTCCCACAATACCCTGCTCAGCAGCTGGATGATGGGTTGCATTGCACAGATGTGAATTAGCAGTTAGCGAGCTTATATGAATGTCAGAGATTTGGAAATGAAATCCCCTGGTGTCGCCTGTTCTGTAGTCACAATGGAGTCTCAAACACATCCACACTGACTCATTGAGATGATATAGCCCACAGCAGCACGCCACACATCCTGAGAGGATCTGCAGCACTCAGACAGATGTATCCAGAGAGGACCGCCTGCCAGGCATGACAGATTCTAGTGCCCTTCACGCTTAAAACAAACCCTTCAACCACAAACCAGTGAGCCAAACAATACCAAAACCAACAGTAAAGAGCTAATGCACAGACACATGCACAGTAAGACCACGTATCAAACAAGACCTATTCAGAAAGGACTGAAGTGAGGTATATTTGCATTTTGAAGATGTATTTTATCACATTAACCTCATTATTTTTTTTCCTTTTACAAAACATTTGTAAACACTGTATTACCTACTCGTTGGTGATCAATTGAAATTAGAAATCCATCTTTAAGGCAATATCTGCAGTTGTGGCACTTTCTTTTTTCATATAAGTTCCCATTTATTTTGACCTTCACATAAGAAAAAGTGAAACAATGTGTCATTTATTTAAAGAGCATTTTTATATTGGTCTAATTGGAAATCATGGTTTCCAGGTTTATAACTGTTTTGTTAGTTTTTTCTATAAATAACACTCCCCAAAAAAAAAGATTAAAAGAAACTATATTGTTGAATAGTGCCAACGTGCAGTTAATGTGTAGCTTTTGTTAATTATTGTGCATTTTATTCATTTTCTCAACATAAAATATGATGCATATTTGGAAAAAAAAGAAACACTGGCTAACAAAATATTTTTTGTTTTCATGTTATAGCTTTTTTATTGTGAAATTGGTTTTGTAAAAAATACAAACAAATATAAATAAGTACATGATTTCTAAAGGATCATGCGGCACTGAAGACTGGAGTAATTATGCTGAAAATTCAACTTTGATTACAGCAATAAATTACATTTTAACTGATATTTACATAGAAAACAGCTACTTTACATTATGATAATATTTCACAATTTTACAGTTTTTACTGTATTTTTTGTCAAATAAATGCAGCCTTGGTGAGCAGATAAATATTTTGTTCAAAAAACTTCTGAATGGTAGTGTAAAATTATGCAGAATATCTAGAATTGTATTAAGTGGAGATATTTTAAACTCTGAATGGTTTACATAATTTGTTTGATAGAGTACATGGCAGAATATAGCAAGATAACATAATAAAAATATGAAATCGACAGAAACCATGTTTAATGATTACCAACTTTACAGAATCCTCTGAAATGACAAGAAAAAAATGTCGAGACACTGCAGGTGAATAGGGTAAAAAAAATTAGTTATCACCTTACTTACCCAGTTGATTGATTACTTGGACAATTGCAAACATTATTTTGTATTACAAGTTTTCTCAAATGTTTAAATATGTAAATGAGGCATTATTTAAGGAGATATTTGTCAGAGTTATGTCTGTTTTGTCTTTGGTTTTTCCCATTTGTCTTCCCCCCGTTGATCTGTCATTTGGTTTAGCCCTTCGTCATTGTGATTCCCTGCACCTGTCCTTGTAATTATTAGTCATCTGTGTCACCTGTGTTTGATTATTAGTCTGTCCTTAAAAGTCTGTCTGTGATTTCAGTTCCCTGTCGGTCCTTCTGTGTATTTAGATGTGTGTGTGTATGTTCCTGCCTTGTTCCAGCCTTGTTCCACTCGGAGATTTATATTAAATATATTGTACTTTGTAAATATTGTCTATCGTCTCGTCTACTCCTGCACGCACCCCTGACATAAGGACCGACCTACAACAGTTTACCCGGCACCTCTCCCTGCGTTTATTTTCCGTTTTTTGTATCAGTGTTTTATTATTTTTTTTCCCTCATGGATGACCCCAACGTGTTCATTATCCTCCTGAAGCAGGGGAACTGCTCTCTCGAGGACCACATCAGAGACTTTTTGTTCCTCGTGCCATCAACACACTACCCGGACAGCTGCTTGTGCACGTTCTTCCGCAATGGATTAAATGATAACATCAAGACGCAGCTGTCCGGGGAGGGTCCTCGAGAGAGCCTTGCCGGATTTATCGAGTGGGTGCTGGCGTCCTGTGGATCTTCCTGGACTGTCGGTTTCGTCGAGGAGGACGTCAGCCCCACTCATGACCCAGAGAGCAGCCTACCATCACCCCGACACGCAGAGCAGGAACCCGAGCGCACCGCGGATGAGGGACTAGAGCCGCGAGCGACAGAGCCAGAGCCCTCTCCGGCTGACCAGGTGCGTGAGCCGGATTCTACATCTGCGACGGTGGATTGCGACGTGGAGCAGATGAGGGAAATGGAGAGCCCTGCCCACTGCAACTCTGCTGGGGGTGAGCTGGACAACTCTGGGGACCTTATTGACTTTTCCGAAGTTTTGGATTATAAATCGTTTGACTTAATAGACTTTGTCACTGAGCCACTGACTGGCATGAACTTCCCTCCCACCCGCCCTCTTCTATCTGAATCTGCCTGGTCCCCGCTGGTTCCGCCCAGCCGTCCCGAGTCCCCGCTGGTTCCGCCCAGCCGTCCTGAGTCCCCGCTGGTTCCGCCCAGCCGTCCCGAGTCCCCGCTGGTTCCGCCCAGCCGTCCTGAGTCCCCGCTGGTTCCGTCCAGCTGTCCAGAGTCCCGGAATTCATCTGCCAGTCCCCTTGCTCACCCTCAGCCCACCATCTATGCAGTGGGCTCGCCGCAGGGATGCCAACTCACATCGGTGGCATGGCTGGAGGTTCCCTCAGCTCCGCCTCCAGCCTCTGAGCCCAGATCTCCACCTCGGCCCTCCGACCCTGCGGTTCCACCACGGCTCTCTACGCCCTCAGCTCCACCGTCGCCCGTCGGCCCACCAGCTCCACCGGGCTCCATCATCCCTCCGGCTCAGCCTTGGTCAGTCGTCGACCATCCGCCGCCTCGGGACTCCACTCCTCTGGCTTCGCCTCGTCCCTCTGTCCCTCCGGCTCTGTCAGGCTCCTCCTTCCCGTCAGCGTCGCCTTCGTCCTCTGTCGCTCCGGCTCCGCCGCGGACCTCCGGATCTCCGCCTCCGCCTCGGCCGCCAGAGCCTCCTGTTCCACCTTGGCCCTCTGGTTCCTCGGTGTCGCCCTGGTCCGTCGGCTCTCCACCTCCGCCTCGGGTTCCTCTGCCAGCTGCTCTGCCTCTGTCGGTCGGACCCCTGGAGTCGGCGGTCCTCCCTCCACCATGGCTCCTCCCTCCGTCGGCTCCTCCATGGGCTGTCATCCTGGCTGCGATCTGGGTCCTGCTCTCCTGCTTCAGGTCCCTCCTGTGTCTTCCCTGGCTCCTCCCTCCGTTGTCGCCCCCATGGACTGTCTTTTTTGCCCTTTGGACTTTTGTTCTGGTCCTCCTCCGGGGGTTGCGTCCTCCGCCGGAACCCCCTCCTTCATTGACTCTGGTTTCCTGGTTTTTCCGCCCCTCTCGTTTTTTCTTTTTTCCACGGCGCGAGGACGCGCCTTTCCGGAGGGGGGCATAATGTCAGAGTTATGTCTGTTTTGTCTTTGGTTTTTCCCATTTGTCTTCCCCCCCGTTGATCTGTCATTTGGTTTAGCCCTTTGTCATTGTGATTCCCTGCACCTGTCCTTGTAATTATTAGTCATCTGTGTCACCTGTGTTTGATTATTAGTCTGTCCTTAAAAGTCTGTCTGTGATTTCAGTTCCCTGTCGGTCCTTCTGTGTATTTAGATGTGTGTGTGTATGTTCCTGCCTTGTTCCACTCGGAGATTTATATTAAATATATTGTACTTTGTAAATATTGTCTATCGTCTCGTCTACTCCTGCACGCACCCCTGACAATATTAGCTAATTTGCATACATTTCTAGTACAAAAATCTAAGCACTTTTAACGTTCATTTTTTTGGACATATTAGAGTCAACCGTTTTTACAGAGGGAATTTTGGGTATCTCATTTTGTCACAAAAAAACTTAGAACAGATAGGAAACTATATTTTTTAGCATTTGGGGGGGGGGGGGGGGGATAATATGTTATAGAAAATAAAGCAAATTATATATGAACAAATCTCTCTGTAAAAACCTTTGGGATATAGTCAGGAATAAAACTGTAAAGTTTGGTGTGTAAGTGCTGCTGAAGTGTGTAGAAGAAAAAACTCATTTTGAGAAGACGGCCTGTAAAAATATGCATTGTAACTGAAATCTATTGACACAAATAGATAAAGTGCTATAAAAAAAACACTTAACAGTGTTTTTTTGGATGTTTTCTTTCCACTAATCTCATAAAAAAACAAAAAGCCCAAAATCTCCAAATTGATAGGGGCATGAAAAAACAGTGTTTTTGCCTGCAGTGTCTCCCATTTAACATTCTTTGTTACACTCTACAGAAAGCTACAGTAGTCTGCTTGTCCTTTAAACAGTGCTGTTGGATGTCACACAAATGTAGTGTGAATGCAATAAGCTCTTGCATGCTAGCATTGCTTGGAATGTCAAAAAAAGAAGGTTTGCCGAATCCCCTCGCAGCCTCACACCACTCAGTGAAAATGTGGCACTACAACAGTCTGAAAACGCCCTGACGCAATTATCCGCCTGCTTGTGTTACTCTCAGTGTACACTGCACTGATTCTCAGTGCCTTGCCTGGCCAAAAGTATGATCAGCCTGTTATGCAAGATGGAAATGCTTGCACCACTTTTCTTACTGAGCTATTTTGGAGCTCCATACAGCAAGTGTTGGGCAGGGCTGTAAAAAATAGGTCAGAGCAAGACGCGGACAGCACCTTCCTCTGCTTTCAAACAGACTCTGTTAAACCAGGCGATGTTATTTGTGTTTTCCAAAGCCTCATGCTTGTTTTTATTCAAACAAAAAGACCTTACAAAAGTATACCACATAGTACACCCACATAATAAAGAAAACTGGGTAAAATATTGGGTGGTTTGTGAATGTTGTTGTCTCAGTGTTTAGTAAATCCAGGATGAACAATAAGAGGTAGCTTTTGGAAGTAGGGCAATTCCAGCATGCAGCTGGGGGTCTCACTTGCCTCTTCACAAAACTGCTGACAAAAGTGCCCCTGGGACTCACTTTTGTCTCTAGGTCTTAGAATTCTCTCCACACTTCTCTATACACACTTGCTTTAGTATTTGATAAATGTATGACTATGGTTTGTGCATGCAAACAGGTTCTGAGAATGTCATTGTTTCATAATATTGGCCTTAATAGCCCAACCACCAGAGGGCAAAAATGACTGTCAGCTGATACTCTGAGCTACAATGACCAGCATATCATTCAGACATATATATTCAGACAGCATATATTCCATTTTAAGTATGTTTTTAATTGTTACTGTAGACATCTATAATGTTTATTGTCCATTTGGACAGAATAAGCGATATAACTACTGTTCAAAAGTTTGGGATCAGTAAGATTTTTTTTTTTAAAAGTCTCTTATGCTCATCAAAGTTCCATTTATTTGATCAAAAATACATAAAACAGTAATATTATTAAATATTATTGCAGTTCAAAAAAAATGTTTTTATTTTTATTTTATTTTAATATAAAATTAATTTAAAATGTACTCCAGTCTTTAGTGTCATATGATCCTTCAGAAATCAATCAAACTAATAAACTAATTTATTACTTTTATTATCAGTATTGGAAACAATTGTGCTGCTTAATATTTTTTTGAACCTGTGATACTTTTTAAACGATTCTTTAATAAATAAAACGTTAATGAGAACAGCATTTATTCAAAATAGAAATCTTTTCTAACAATATAAGTCTTTACTATAACTTTTTAATATCAGTTCAACACATCCTGGTTGAATAAAAGTATTCATTTCTTTCAAAGAGAGAAAGAAAGAAAGAAAAAATTACTGACCCCAAACTTTGAACGAGGTGTTTATTGTTACAAAAGATTTTTTTTACATTTTAAATAAATGTTCTTTTTAACATTTTATTTATCAAAGAAAAATAGTAATAATTATAATAATAAGCTAGAATGACTTCTGAAGAATCATGTGACACTGAATTCTGAAGTAATGATGCTGAAAATTCAGCTTTGCATGACAGAAATAAATTATATTTTAAAGTATATTAAATTGAAAACCACTATTTTAAATTGCATTAACATTTCACAATATTACAGTTTTTTTTCTGTATTTTAATCAAATAAATGTAGCCTTAATGAGCAGAAAAGTCTTTAAAAATCTTGCAGATCCCAAACTTTTGAGCTGCTTTTTTAAACAGGTTTTTGGTTAAATGCCTGAAATAAGGGCTGTTCAACACAAGCTCAAGATATAGATGTTTTATTCCACAACAGGTAACACTTTAGAATAGGAAACACTTATTCACTATTAACTATGTCTTTTTCCTCAATAAATTCCTAATTTGCTGCTTATTAATATTTAGTTAGGTAGTTGTTAAGTTTAGGTATTGGGTAGGATTAGGGATGTAGAATAAGGTCATGTAGAATGATGCATTAATATGTGCTTAATTAGTACTAATAAATGGCTAATATTCTACTAATAAGCAACTAGTTAAGAAACCGTAAAATAAAGTGTTACCGACTCTTCTATATTGGTCTACATGTTTTGAGATGGCTGTCTTCTTTTCAGAGCTTTTCTGAAAGTCAAACAAGTTTTATTTGGGGCCCAACCTCACGCTCTCCTGCGAACAGTACAGACGGTGCAGTTGATTGATTTTACGAATGTCAAAATGAGCTATCAAGGTGTTCTGAAAGCCTAAAGAGCAGAGGCGATAGAAATCAATAGCTCAAAGTAATTGCGCTCGTAGCTAGGTGAGTAATTTCATTGCGTAAAAAAGTTTTTGTACGATGAAAAGAGATGCAATCAACAATAAGTGAGCTTCATTTGTTGGCTGACAGATCTCACCGTTTTATCTTTTCATTCTCCCGAACAGTCAAAACTATGTGAGGGTTTTTCTCTGACAGCTTTACTTAAAAAATATCGGTCTGCCATGGAGTTTTGTGATGCTCTCACATTTTTATACAAAGATCAGTATTTCAACATGTTTCATTGAAATCCAAAAGTTTAACAAGTCTTTGACCAACCAAGTGAGTGGGTTTGCTCACAGATCACCAGATTCTTTGCATTTAGATCTTTTTAAAACGATTTCAGTTTTTCATCGTCAGAAACTATAATATCAGACTGCACTTGCATCTGCTTATGCTTTGACATTTTCTCTTTTAAAAAATAATAGTTTAGATTTAAAGTATCATCATTGTTTGACAAACAGGTTATTTTTTATTTTTTATCAGCATATTTTAGTTCACCACAGAGAGTTGAGCTGTCATTGGTAAATTAAAACAATCTACTTTTCTAGGCAAAGAACACAAATGTTGAGTCTAATGTAGGGTGATGCAATGACATTTGCTACTTAAGCAATTGTTAAACTCCATAATGTTTTTACTGCAACAAGACAGGCAAAAAAGAAAAATGAAAGAGAAAAGTCATGGGTTATTAATATTTATTTCAATTATAATGTGCACTGAAAATAAGTGATAATACCAGAACGCATTCGCTTAACTATTTAAATGTTAAGTTTGTGTTTCTGGGGTTTAAAACAATGCACTTTATGATTTGGCTTGGGATTTGTAATCACAATTGGCTTTTGGTAGCTTTTAGTAACCACACATTTAGACTTAGGTTAATTTGGTTAATATTAGGAAACCCATTTGTTGAACTCTAATCATAATAACATCTAATATCTTCGCCATCTCTGATTACAATTTGCTCTGTGCATTTGATCAAAGTCAAATCCAACAATGTGTGCAAGAATGAGGTGAGAAAATCCGCTGTGAAAAGACCATCAAATCATGATTGTTCTCTTCAGCTATTTCACATTCAGTCCCAGTGGTATCACTTGTCTTAATCAATTACCCATTAGACAGGGTAATATTTGCCCAATATTTCAGTCGTGTGACTAGAACACTTTACAGTGATCAAAACCGACAAATCTGATTTAAAGAGCAGCCATAATAAGAGTCCTGCGCCCTCACCAATATGCTTGATGAATTATGGATGGCTGTTTTGTAATCATTTTCCAATATCGCTCTGCTCTTCTTAGCCCTGTGTGGGGAGGACTATTTTTGCCTTTATAACGTTTCATCTCAGATGCTTTCTCTCCATTGGCAGACATGCACCGAATGCCATTAACATTCAAAGACAGAGGTTAAAAATCCAGCGGGAAGTCTTGAATTAGCATTTCCAGGGATTTTCTCACTGCCTTTCCAATCTTACATCCACACAGAATGGCTGATGGATGGGTTAAATGTTCCCAAACATGAAAGCATGTACATTATATCCAAAATATCTAACCTGGATATTTATGGGAGCTGTCACAGAGTGCCATGCCAGCAGTAAGAGAGTTGTTGACAGAATGACACCCTCATGATGTTGGTGATATTCGCGGTCACATGATTTTTCACATGAGTTCACATGCTGCCAACATCTTTATAGCTCAAACCCTGCACAAGCAGTTCATTTAAACTGAGCCAAAGCCTTAGTGGCCAAATATCCATCGTAATCATATAGCCTGTGACATATTGTGAGACTTATGGTTTTGACTGCCAACAAATTGTAAACAATCAGCTACTGCTAATGAGCTCAAAGGCTTGCTATACATTAAAAGTAATTGGCAAGCAAAATCTTTCGGGAAAAAAATGGTGAAGTGATTCTCGCTCACTGTTTGATTATCAATGGTCAGTAGCAAACATCAAAAAGTGGTCACATATCATTATTAGCATATCAAAGTGACATAAACATAGTAAAAAAAAAAAACGCAAGCAATAAATAACAGATTCACAATACTACAGACCACAAACAAACTCAATAAAAGTGTAAAACAGTAGAGTCAGTCTTATTTTAATGATACTAGAACATGGCTTTCAAATGAATAAGATTATGTGTTCATTGCAGAGCTTTGGTTTAGTGATTAATAGGCCAGTTAGCCCTACTATTTATAAACAAAACAAAAAAAACAATAAAAAGAAAAAAAAACGTCACATGTGGTGGCTAACTATATGTGACCCTGGACCAGAAAACCAGTCTTAAGTAGCACAGGTATATTTGTAGCAATAGCCAAAAATGGGTCAAAATTGTTTTATGCCTAAAAATCATTAGGATATTAAGTAAAGATCATGTTCCATATAGATATTTTGTACATTTCCTACCAAAACATATTTTTTGATTAGTAATATGCATTGCTAAGAACTTCATTTGGACAACTTAAAAGGGAATTTTCTCAGTGTTTTGATTTTTTTGCACCCTCAGATTCAAATACACTCGTAAAAATAAAGTTCCTTTATTTTTTGCAAAAATGTTCTTCTATGGCATTGTGAAGCACTTTTATTTTTAAAAGTGTAGTTCAGCCAAATACTGTATTATCCTAACAAACCATACATTAATGGAAAGCTTATTTATTCAGCTTTCATATGACATAAAATGGTTTTGTTTAAAGTAATATATTTTGGTATGAATTAATATATGTGACCTTGTGACCCTGTCATAAAAGTGTTTTTTTTTTTTTAATTGAGATTTATACATCATTACTATATGAATAAATACGTTTTGCATTGATGTATGGTTTGTTAGGATAGGACAATATTTGGCAAAGATATGAGTATTTGAAAATCTGGAATCTGAGGATGCAAAAAAAATAAATAAATCAAAATACTGAGAAAATCGCCCTTAAAGTTGTCTAAATGAAGTTCTTAGCAATACATATTGCTAATCAAAAAATTAGGTTTTGATATATTTACAGTTGGAAATGTATAAAATATCCTCATGGCACATGACATTTACTTAATATCCTAATGATTTTGTGGCATAAAACAAACATACAATGTATATTTGGCTATTGCTATATATATACCTGCATTGCAAAATGCACTGCAGTAATCTTTGTTTTATTTGCAACTTCAAAAAGTATATTTTAGAGTACCGTCACTGCATGTAGCTAATTAAAATTATTCAGTACTTATGTGTGTAGTTACATTGTAATAACGTCACCTTATAACACAGTATTTAGTGCATGACTAAGTGAGGACTGCTTTGAGGTCAAGTTGATCAGTCAAGTGAAATCAAACCAAATGACGTCCCATTCCTACATCCGCTGGCATTGAGCCACAAAGCTTTCAGACACATTTCTCAGCGCACTTTAAAGAAGAGCATAACATCAGGATGCACTGAAAGCATCCTCTCTTAAAGCAGCGCACCAGAAGCCTGGTCAAAGGAAGCCTGAGCCCTCAAAGAAAAGCAGTGGTAATCCTCCTCCTCTTCCGCCGAATGTGACGCCACACAGCGATGACTAACCGCCGGTGGCTCTAGTGCTGGCAGTACGGCTCGCCCCCAACCGCTGTCCTGTCACATGCCTGCAGAGCACATAACTCATGCAAATCCCAGAGTTTCTGACACGCGTGACTGTCGTGTGATCAGGTGAGCGGCCCGGCGAGATGAACGCCCCCGGGTGCGTGTTGTGCCAGTAGGTGAGCGCTGGTATTAATCACCCGTCTACTTCATACTCCACACTCTCCTTTACAGCCCTGCACCAAAGTCAAGATTGATTTTTAATTGGCTGAGCTATTCAGATATAGATCGTGTTTTGATATGGATTATGATGGGGAAGCCGCTCTCACACAGAATGAATGAATGGATGAACGCCATGCATAGAAATCTTGATCGCAATTACCTATGTGGCCTTCACGCCTAATAAACATCAGCTATCCGTCCGTCATCCATTCACAGCAATGTTTGAGTAATTGAGTCACTGATTTATTTAATTTGATTAATTTGAACAGCAAAATACTTTATGTACTTTGGGACCAACTTTATGTACTTCTAAGTTAAAGTGATAAAAACTTAATTTCACCAAAAGCAATTGTATATGAGTTCAAAATTTGTTAAAATATAAAGGATAAAATTAAAAACATTGTGTTTATTAACTAATTTGTTAGTCTATTTAGTTTACTTACTAAATAAAGACTCAAAAGACCATATTATTTATTTATTTTTTTTAAATATACATGTACTAATAAAGAAAAGAGACCACCTTTATGTACTTCTAAGTTGATGTGATAGTTAAATACAATTTAATTCACATAAATATACAGATACAGAATACGTAATTTACATAATTTACTCAATTTAAAAAATCAATCAAAAATATTTATTTTCCATTTATACAAAGTAAATTACTTGTAATCTATATATTTTCTTTAGACATATGCCAACATTTTACTTACTGTAGGTCAATGTGAACTTAATTTCACCAAAAACAAAAGTAAATGAGTTAAAAATTTGTTACAGTATAAAGGATCAAAATAAAAACATTGTGTTTATTAACTAGTTTGTTAGTCAATTAAGTTTATTTACTAAATGAAGACTTGAAAGACTTTAATTATGGTGCCTTTTTCAAATATGCATGTACTAACAAAAAAAGGGACCACCTTTATGTACTTCTTAAGTTAAAATGTTAGTTAAATACGGCAAAATGTGGTTCTGAAGTCACTCCCAAATTCACATAGTTCCCCAGATATATACAGATACAGAATAGAACTGAATAAATATGTAATTTACTAAATTTGAAAATCAATCAAAAATATTTATTTTCCATTTATACAACGTAAAATACATGTAATCTATATATTTTCTTTAGATGTGTGCCAGAATTTTACTTAATGTAGTTAATGTAATATTTTTGGCATTTTTACAACTTAATTTCACCATAAATCAAAGTAAAAAAAAAAATTTAAAATATGAAATATAAAATTAAAAACATTGTGTTTACTTACTAAATAAAGACTTGAAAGACCTTAATTTTTATTATGGTGTCTTTTTAAAATATGCATGTACTAATAAAAATGTACTTTCTGAGTTACAGTGATAGTTAAATACAGCAAAATATGGTTCTGAAGTCACTCCCAAATTCATATAGTTCCCCAGAAATATTCCACTTTTTGATGAAATCCATGAGCTGTATCATGTACAGAATATAATTGAATGAATACATGTATTACTCAGTACATAATTAGATGCTCTAGATGAATAGCTGAGGTTGCTAAGTTGTTTTGGTCAGAGAAAATATCTATGGAAACATCCAACACACTTTCACTATTTCTTACACACGGCCAAACCATTGCTCATAAAATGTTGGTATGCTTAAACGTTTTTTTTCTAACCCTCTGTCATTACAAACCATGCTGTTTTATGGAGAAACTCTGAAGAACCTTCCTAAAGGTCTTTCCATACATCCAACTTAAAAAAATAAATAAATAAATGAAAAAAAAAAAACACTAATTTGTTGCACATTTATTGTTTTTTCTCAAATCGTTTGGTTTAAACCTTAAAGGCATAGTTCAGACAAAATTCTGTCATTACTTACCCTCAAGTCGTTCCTAACCTGTAAGACCTTTGCTCATCTTTGGAACACAAATTAAGATATTTTTGATGAAATCCAATCGTAATTTTATGAAGTTTTTTTGGGTTTGGAACGACATGGTGAGTAATTAATGACAGAATTTTCATTTTTTGATGAACCATCCCTTTAAAATGTTATTGAAAATCAATCAAAAATATTTATTTTCCATTTAACAAAGTAAATTACATGTAATCTATATATTTTCTTTAGACGTAAACCAAAATGTTACTTAATGTAGGTCGATCTAATATTTTTAGTTTTTTTTACAACTTAATTTCACCATAAATAAAAGCTAAATAAGTTAAAATATAAAAGATAAAATGAAAAACATTGTGTATTAACCAATTTGTTGTCAATTAAGTTTACTTACTAAACAAAGACTTGAAAGACCTTAATATGTATTATGTCTTTTTTTAAATATGCATGTACTACAAAAAAAAAAAAAAAAAAAAATATATATATATATATATATATATATATATATATATATATATATATATCAAAATGCATATTGGTTAGAAACGGGTGAGAAAGAGGATGTGCAAATAAGGACTATAAGGACTATAAGTGAACTATTCCTGTACTCACCCTCAACCTCAACCATGTATCTCACTGTATTGATCATTTGCAGCAATTAAAACAGTACATTTATATAACAGCATCATGGATATCAGATCTTCACGGCTGTTGGTGTCTCAGTTGTTTCTGTCAGTGGACAGGCTTTCCTGGAGCTCAGGTCACTGTGAGTGCATGAATGAATTTAATCACAGATTGCCACACTGAGTTTTGTGTCAAGCTCATGGTCTCCCTGACAAACACAACAAGCTCCTGTGATATACAGGACGTGCTATTTTTATAATAATCTTTATCAGAGGCATGCAAAAGACATAAGGGGTGTTTTCAATCATCACAGTTTTGAGCAATGACTCTCATCAGATCAAGTAAACACAAGACTTCTTTACAGTCTATAGGCTACAGCACAACTGACAAACATGTTCTGGTCATTTATAAATCATCAATGTTATTTATATCAGCATTTCCATTAACACAAATGACTGCAATCCTTTTAATATTGCAAAAGACAAGCAAAAGCATTATGACTCATAAATTAAAGCGTAAAGCTTAATTGTAACAGGAGAAATTACCACTTTTTTGAACATTAGCTAAAAACATGACCCTTTGCAAGAATTTGGTCTATTTATATGCAATATCACACGAGCAGCCGTGTAATATCAATCTATATCAGCATGGCTACACTTTTAAAAATAAAGGTGCTTTAAAAGGTTCATCAAGCAAAGCCATAGAAGAGCCATTTTTGGTTCCTCAAAGAACCATTCAGTCAAAGGTTCTTTGAAGAACCATCTATTTCTTACCTTTTTATAATCTGAAGAACCTTCTTTCGCCACAAAGAACCTTCTGTGAAACGAAATAGTTGTTCAGATGTTTAAGATTAGCTATTTAGACAAGAAAGGTTCTTCTATGGCATCGTGAAGCACCTTTATTTTTAAGAGTGTATAGCTGTAGGCAGTCTAAAGTACAAAAGAAGTGCTGCAGCATTAAAGTTATATAAAAATATAAAGCTATGAGATTTTGCCCTCAGCCAAAACGATTTGCTCTGGAACAAATAATAGATTAATAAGACCAAAGACCTGCCTGTTAGATTTGACCAAAAACGAATCAGAGCCAGTGGCAAATTCTGGAAGACCTGGCCAAGGTAAGGCTGTTCTCTGTGGTTTCATGAGTGCTGAATGGTCCAAAATGTAAATTTTCAAAGACGTTATCATTATTAACAACAATAGTAGTAATTCTGAGATTATAGTGGATTTGGACGTCCTCCATGACAGTCGGTGTGAGAAATGCTGCAAGCGGAGTGAACTGTGAAATGGTTTGTGTGGTGAAATATCTCATTATTGGAAATACCTCTTATCCAATCAGATTTGAGGACCAAAAGAACTGTTGTATATAATAATACCATATAATGTAACACATAGTTAAAATCATATATTCATCAAAGATATTGCATATACAACACAGTAAACTCACAGTTGCATGCTAGTTCTCCAAACAATTTCATTGAGAAATGGCTCAGTATATAATAGAACACATCTATTTTTCAGTATGTATATCAATATCTGCATGTATATAAATGAAAGTACTGTATGTTTCCACAATTTTGATATTAGCATGACATACAATGTCCTTTCACTCGCAGTGTAAAGTGTGTGAGTCTTACAATGTAGATCATGAAGACAAAGCAAAGTGCACTCTGTCTCAGTTCCAGACTACAGTACAGTGCTGGATTGAGTTACATCATGCAGCGTAAAAGAGTGTTTGCTTCACATCACTTAGTAGACAACTGAAGGAAACTATCTGATATATAATTGTCTAAACAAATGGTCACTGCATATGAAAGCACTTTCTTATATCATTTACAGGCATCTCAAGAAAACAAGTTTACCAGCAGTGCTTAGATAACAATGAAGGTTTCAAATAGTACAGCCTTTGTACAGTAAGACCAACCCAGAACAATTTGGACTGTAGTGCTGTGCCATTTCACACAACAAATCAAGCCCACAGAAGCTTCTGGAGATCAAGTCCAACAGCTCGTGACCTGAGAGACATGTTTGCCTCTTAAACATCCACACCATCATGAGATTTGAGCGGCATGCCAATGCAAAGTATATGTCTGCTTGCTGTACAACAAAAAATGCTGTAATGTTGTGAAGTTAAATAAGTTGAAAAAATATAGGATCAGAGAAAACCAAACTATAGATGCAAGAATAATCTTCTGAACAACTGAACTTCACTCATTCAATATGCTCATTCAATTATCCCACAATACTTTCAATGCAAAAAAATAATAATAATAAAAGAATCATAGTATTATGTCTTGTTTTGCAAATGTCTAAACAATCAAGATGCATTTAGCAAAATTACTTCAGACATTAACTCTTGTTACTTATTAATAACTCTTACTATAATACATATCAAAATAAAGAGTTTATGCTTAAAACAAGAAAATATCTCTCAATGAGGGGCTAAAAGTAAACTTTATTCACAAGGGAAAAATTAATTTTTTTCTTAGTCTACTGGCAGATTTTTCTCTTTTTCTAGCATAAACGCACTTAATTTGATAAACTCTTCAGAAAACAAGAATTATTTTCCTTCTCAAGTAAATGCATATTGATTTAGGAATGTTTATTTGTAATGGAAAACAACACAAATACTAAGCAATTTTTTTTATTTTTATTATAGGCTACTGTAAATAAATTTGTCCAGTGAAAAATGTTAATCAAATTTTTCATAAACGCACTTAACTTTGATAAATTCTTCAGAAAACAAGAATACTTAAGTTATTTTCATTCTCAAGTAAACGCATATTAGTTTAGGAATGTTTATTTGTACTGGAAAACAAGAAAAAATACTAAGCTTTTTTTATTTTTTATTATAGGCTACTGTAAATAAAATTGTCCAGTGAAAATGTTAATCTAGTTTTTTTAGTAACTACTTTATTTAACTCAACCTGATTACAGTAGGTCACTGTCACAAAGCCCATTTCTAAGAGTCAGATCAAGTAAGGTAACAACTGCACTGTAACTACTAATAAAACACACAATGCACAAACTCAATTCTTCAATCAGAGCAATGTCTGCAAAGCAATCCAGCCAGAAATAAAATCACGAGTGACCCACCAGTGTGGAAATGTTGTCTTCGCTCAAACTTTCCAATCGCTGCTGATTGTATTTTCCAGCGTCCTTCGTTTTGCGCACTTGTTCTCCTGTTTACTCGCGCTGGAAAGTTCCTCTCGCCTTCCGTATGCTAATCATTCTTCACGAGTGTAAGAAGTGCAAGAAGACAGAGGAAGAGGAGAGACGCGGAGACAGCCGGAGAAGGAAGAGAGCAGATAACGGTTGAAGGCAGGCAACCAATTGGCCTGGAGCTCTGAGAGAGGGAGCGAGAGAGAGAAAGCAAGGAATGGGGGAAGCACCAATGAGGCGGAGCAAAAGGATGCGAGGACGCGGCCGCCACAGAGAGAGAGAGAGAGAGAGAGAGAGAGAGAGAGAGAGAGAGAGAAGAAAAAAAACAGCTGTACGTGAGTCAGAGCCGAAATGTGAGGCGCTTACCCTCAGCGTGATGCCTGCATCCTCAGCTTAGCGCCCAGACCTCCACCCATCCGGAGAAACAATAAAGCATCGAGCCTCCTGGTGCCACGGCACGCGCGCATATGTATGTGCGCGCGTGTGAGGTTGGGCGAATGATTAGGATGCTTTTGCCATCTCTGTATCATGGGCTACATTTTCTCTATCTCTCTTCCTCGCTGTGTGTGGCGTGTTCGCGTGTGTAGCTGCAGACTGTCTGCTCGCAGCATCACTGCCTCCCATAGGCCTTGCGGTCTGATGGTTGCCTGTGTCTGTGTGTGCGTGTGTGCGTTCGTGCTTTATTTGGGCTAGTATCAGGAAATCTCATGCATACGTCCATCATTTGCCTGCAGAAGAGAGAGGGTCTCGCTCGACTCATTAATGTCGTCCTCACTCAGAGTCAGGGCTGTGAGCGCTGGCAGAGCACCAGCAGCGTGGAGCGGTAAGATAACTGGCTTAAGAAGCAGCCAATTCACACCGCCAGCCAACTTCCCCTGCTCCGGCAGATAGATCTGTCTCCTCCCAGACAAAAGCGATGCTATCCATATATCCGCTCCAAACACATCCACACAGTCCATGTGTTGGGCTGGTAAGTGATATCCCAGCTAGCAAAAAAATATGTTTTAAGAGTGTTTTGATAACGTTCCCACTAAGTTATGTGAATGCACTCTAGACGTTAAAATGTCTCTGAATGTTTTAAAACAAGTAGTTAGAAATGCATATGTGCTAACGTTTTGGGAACGTTATTAAAGACAGGATAATTTTAAACAAACATTGTATTAATGTTTCTTGACTGATGTTGTTTCCATGTTTCATTAAAAGCTCACTTTACAGATTTCATTCATTCTTCAGCTCAGTCTCATATTCACAATAAAACATTAGTTTGAATATCCGGTAAGGAAAACATTATCTTTGTAGTAATGTTAATATCCTTTTATCTGTTAAAGGAAAACACTTCCAAAACAAAAAATTACAGATAATTTATTCACCCTCTTGTCATGCAAGATGTTCATGCATTTCTTTCTTCAGTCGTAAAGAAATTATGTTTTTTGAAGCTTTGAAGCTGCATTTAAACTGCATTTTGGAAATTCAAACTTGATTCAAGTCCACTATATGGATGGAAATCCTGAAATGTTTCCCTCAAAAAACATAATTTCTTTACGACTAAACAAAAAAAAGATATGAACATCTTGGATGACAAGGGGGTGAGTAAATTAAGTGAGTAAATTGAATCATAAAAACAGTCTTTTGTCGGCCTGTAATGGCGGAACAATCACCATCACAAACACATGCACTTTTTTTCAATACTAAAACACTATTAATAAATACTACTATTAATTAATAATATTTAATAAACAACAACAGCCATCATGCTAGGCAATTCAGTCAAAAGTACACAGGGAGCGCTCTGATATACAGCATTGAATTTACATAAACATGATGAGATTTTGCCAAAACTATTTGCTTTGGAGCAAATATAAATTAATGAGACCAAAGACTGCTCATTAGATTTACCCAAAACAAATAATATCTCTTGTTTAACCACTATAGAGACATCAGAGCCAGCGGTAAATGTCAGAAGATCTAGCCAAAGCAAGGCTGCTTTTGGTGGGTCCATGATGTTATCTTTATTAACAAACTGCATATTTGAACTATAAACAAGTACATTCTCACCTGAAAAGTTCTTAAAATTACATTCCATGACACAAAAACAGTAGTATTTTTTTAAATTATAATGGATTTTGGGCGCCTGCCATGACACTCGCTGTAAGACGTACCGCAAAAGGAATGATACAGTTACAAACAGTAAAACAATAGAAGTGCATGTATTTTACGCAAAAAAAAAATACATAACACATAAAATATGTCACATTGTCACATAAAATATATATTCAAAATAAATGCTGTTTGTTTGGTGTCTAGTCATCAAATAATTGAAAAAAAAAAAATGGACCAGTTTCCCAAAAAAAAACCAAATATTTAGCAGCACAACTGTTATCAAACCTGATAATAATCAGAAATGTTTTTTTAGCAGCAAATCAGCATATTACAAAAAAGTCAATATTTCACAATATTACTGTTTTTACTGCTTTTTTTTTTTTGGTAAGAAGAAGTGACTTTACTAATATAGTAACAAACAGAAAATTACTAAGAAACAGCAGTGTAATTCTTTAAATATTGACATTTTAATCAAAATTGACTATTAAACCTAATATTTAAGCTTGCTTTGTATTTTCATGCTTACCAGATCAATAATGTCTGCTTTCATTTGGAATCAGTTGTATGTGGTTCCTGTGTGCACTTTAATCTTTTATCTGTGTACAGTAGAATGTTCCAAATCACTCAGATATTCCATTTCAGCATGTTTCAGTTTTAATTTTGTGGCTAAATTGCTATTCTATTGTCAGCTCAATTGTCATTTGTTTTAAGTGATTATGCGTTTCATTCATTACTGCTTTATATGCTATTATTCAACTCAAGATTTCATTTTTTCTTCTGACAATCCAGTTTATTTATGTTTAATCCACCGATGCTGAAAAGAAAAATGATTAAATGAGATTAGAAGGTGATTAGAAAACATGATATCCGTGAACACATGACATCAAATAACTGACAGAGAAGTGATTACAGATAAAGTGCTTGGTTTTGCGTGAGATGCAGTGATTGTGCGTGGATGTGATCAGTGGGCTGTTCATTATCCTGACACTAAGTTGTGTGGTAACTGTGAAAGACGCGTACAGGAGCTCTGCCTCAGCCAGTAGACACATACTGACACAAGAACACCTTCACAGCTCTTTTTTCATTTTGTTGTTTTATCTAAATATTAACATTTGTGAGATTTAGTCAGTCAAAACTATTTTGAGGTTAAATAATGTAATTGTGTGTACCTGGAAAATGTGATTTATAACATTGTGTTATGTCAATTTTCACATTTTTTGTAAGTGTGTTTCTTAACGAGGGATTTGTAGAAGCATCAATGTTTTTAAGATTTAAGTAAATTTAAGTTAATTTTGAGTAAAAAAAAAAAAAAAAAAAAAAAAAAATATATATATATATATATATATATATATATATATATATATATATATATATACTACCAGTTAAAGGTTATTTAACAGTAAGATTTTTAATGTTTTTTAAAGAAGGCTCTTCTGCTCACCACGTCTGCATTTATTTGATCCAAAGTACAGCAAAAACAGTAAAATTTTGAAATATTTTAACTTTTTAAAATAACTGCTGTCTATATTAATATATTTTAAAATGTAATTTATTCCTATGATTTCAAAGCTGAATTTTTAGTATCATTACTCCAGTCACATGATCCTTCAGAAATCATTCTAATATTCTGATTTGCCACTCTAAAACATTTATTATTATTATTATTATGTTGAAAACAGCTAAGTAGATTTTTTTTTTTTTTTTTTTTGATGAATAGAAAATTCAGAAGAACAGCATTTATCGGAAAGAGAAATCTTTTGTAACATTATAAATGTATTTATCATCACTTTTGATCAATTTAATACATCCTTGATAAATAAAAGTATTAATTACTATAATTTCTTTCCCCAAAAATAAATAAATAAATAAAATAAAATAAATGCATACTCACTGCAAGCTTTTGAATTCTTTTTACATTATGAAAGCTTTTTATTTCAGATAAATGCTGAGCTTTGCATCTTTTTATTCATCAAAGAATCCTGAAAATATATATTCAACAGTTTTAAATATTAATAATAATACTATTAATAAATAATAATAAAAAATGTTTTTTTTAACAGAAAATCAGCATATCAGAATGATTTCCGAAGGATCATGTGACACTGAAGACTGGAGTAATGAGGCTGAAAAATGTAGATTTGATCACAGGAATAAATTACATTTTACAATATATTTAAATAGAAAACATTATTTTAAATAATAAAAATATTTCAAAATTGTACTGTTTATGCTGTACTTTGGGTCAAATAAATGCAGGCTTGGTGAGCAAAAGAGACTTCTTTAGAGACTTCTGTTCAAAAACTTGTGACTGGTAGTGTATATAGAATCATTATTTTAAAATACATTTTTAAAAAATTAAGATTCAAAATTAAGACATTTAGAGTGGCATGTGTTACTATATTTTTTCAATTAACAATTATTGTAATTAGTGGGGTTATTATTCAGTATTTCCATGAATTTCATGTACATTTCAGACATCTTTCATTAAAACATATAGGTTAATTAAGTGAATATGTTCAATTTAAATTCATAATGCTGCTTTTAATTGGCATACAGTATCTTCAATTAAAATATGGCCAATTAAATATGTAAATATTCATATTCCTGTATATAAGTCATAACATAAACCTTTAAGCATCTCTTTTACTGGGATTCTGCTTTGTCATTTAATTATTCAACTAAATTGTCAAAACAGAATTTTTAAAAGAATAGTTGATTTAGCATTTTACATTACTGACACTTAAATATGATATGAATATTTATAAGAACTATATAATTTATACATTCTGAAAACGTTTACCCAGGGGTGCTTCTTGCCCCAGGAGTGGCCTCTTTGAATAATTTTACATTTTGTAAAATAAACAGCTAAATTAGCAAATCACTCACTTAATGAGATTCCATTATTGTGGTAAAAATCCATCCATTTCATTTGTTATTTTCCCCATTAATCAGAAACGGTGTCTTAAAATGAACCATTCTGAAATATGACGTCATTAATTGTAATTTCATTACTGGTTTATAAATGGCAATGTTGTCACTTTCATTAAATTTGTTAAAACAATGTTTTAATAACATTCCCATAAACTTACTAAAACTTTTTTAAAATGCTTAATAGGTTTTTCCTTTTTTATGGGCAGCGAAAACATTAAGAGAACATTCTATTTCATAATTTTGCAAACATTATAGGAACATTATTTTTGAATGTCCTCTTAATGTTAGTAGTCTAAAAATATTAAATAAACATATAAATAACAACATTTAAAAAAATAACATTCCTTGATTGATGTTTAAATAATAATTTATTTTTTTATTTATTTATTTTTTTAAACATCTTTGTTTATTACTTTGAGAGAACCTTACCAGAACAGTGGCCAAAGTTCTGAGGGGAAAAAATGTCATTATTTACATTTCATTGTTTACTGGTTAAAATCTGGCTATGGTGGCACCTTCATTTTTATCATAGCCTTTTGCTTGGTGGACTGACGCCAGAGGTTTCTGATTGTCCATGGAGTGGACAGCTCCTGGTGCTGAAAGCTGCAACCTCAGAGCTGTGATGCTAATAGGCAAGACAGTCAGAGGAGGAGCCCTGGGTAAAGGAACATCAGCCCACATTCACCAATATTATGCTGAAAAATAGCTGAAACACAGCTGGAAGTGGAGGTTGTTTGAGAAACACAGGAGATGAGTGTAAATAGGTTGTGTTTTAAAGGAGTGGGGCATTCTGGCTTTGATATGAGGAGGCTGCACAGCTACAGCACACATGTATTTTAGGAACTAGGTCAGGTTTTATAGCCTGCCACACAACAGACAGCGAGCAAAAATAGACATTTAGTTCACATGACATTCGTGCCGCTTACAGCTGAAATCAAATACGACTGCTAAAGATTAGCGAATCGAACATTACCGGATTCAGAACGTAAATTTACCATAGCAAAGACGATTAAATGATTTCATGCTCACAGTAACTGGGGAACGCAAAGTACTGAAATAACAAGCAGTTCATTTCAAGACTGGCAATCAGAAAACCTGAATAATTCCTACATTTCAGCTTCGGCGTGACAAGAGGGCGTGCGAGCGTTCGCTTCAGCATCCTATTGTGGGTTTGAATGAATAATGCAAATTTATTAAAATTCCTATATGCTTTTTGTGCAAGCATGGCTGATTTGATACAGAGTAGGAGTTCCATTAATGCACCAGGAACGAGAATCATGAGAATCAGACAGCAGTGTTTTACTATAGTGAAATGCAATGGAGGCCCCTATTTAGCCCTCTCGCTAATCGTTGTCGGGTGCTGGTATAATAAAGCATGCGAACTGTTCCAAAGCACAGCGACTACAGTCAACTCACCAAAATAAACATCTGTGCTAATAATGTTTCACACTCCTACTCGTCCAACCCCCTAAACAAACACACACACACATATGCACAACCTCTCTGTCTCTCTCCTTTGCTGCCTCCAAACCCATGGCATATGACCTTCTGTTAAATAGATAAAGAATGCGCTTATCAGTCATGCAAATGAGGCTGAATTCATTTTGCACAACAGATGGTCTCATAGATAATGATGATGGAGGAGAGAAAATTAAATGTCTCTTGTGCGGTGGTCATGGCAACGGAGCCCAGAGTAATATCAATAACAAGCACGGCGCATAATAAGGTTGTCAGTCCTGCGAATCAAAACTAAGTCGGGGAAACCCTTGCAAGTTTACCACGGATTCTTCTGATGCTTCTCTTTTATTCAAAGTATACAGCTGTGGAAACCATTGTTTTTAGGGGATAGAGTAGCGCTGAAACCCTATTCTAATTGTTAGAATGGCCGAGGATCAGCAATCTCTACGTAAAACTGATTGTGCACACCAAACTGTAAGTTGTGGAGACTTGAAACTTGGAGGGATGGTAGTACTTACACTGCCAACAACATCACCAATCTCAGAATCTCGAATCTCAGATTCGATCATGAGCCTGGCAAAATTTGGATTTTTCGCCCCCAATCCAAATCGTAACGCCAAAAGGTTTGAAAGGGGCAGGACCACTTTTAGTAATGCCTATGAGCTCAATCTGAGGTCACATGGGAAAAAATCTGAGCTTGGCCACTTGGTGGTCCTTTAAGAGGGGAAAAACATAAAAATAGCTATACCCGCACAACCATTTGTCCTATCAACATGAAAATTGGTGTGCTCTGTCTTGGTCCAAAGTACCACAAGTGCCTATAAGGACATTTGCGTATCTCAAAAAAAAAAAAACATAGCTGGCATTGACTGATAAATTTTGAGCACCTATTAGACAAGGTTAACAGAGGCCAATTGGAATTAAATTTGGTGGACCTCTTTGACTCACAGCCCTAAAGCATTGTCAAGGGCATAAATTATTGTACATTGTGCGTTTTTTTTTCCGCACATACATGCGATATTCATATGATATGATAGAACTCCTCATTCTGTACAACTTTGCCTCTAGAACCACTGCTGCCAATCAAATCATTTGTTAAATGATTGAAAAAATGTAAAAAAAAAAAAAAACTTTTGCTAACTAGTTCTAGGTTTTTCGCTCAAACTGGAGAAAACCACTGCAGTACAATTTTCTGCACTCTCTAGGTCAATAATTGTTTAAATGTACCCTTTGGGAAGCTATAACAGGGTCGTTAAGAAAAAGTCCCGTGGCTAAATTTACTTATAATCCTATAAAAATCCTATGAAGCCTAAAGGAAAACTCAAAACTTCCCGAAACCTGCTGAGCACATGCAACAGTTTTAAGAAGATCGGACCACAGCTGGCTCTATAACAGTCATAAATGTTAATAAACATAATGTTTCTATGGTAAATGGAAAAAAAAAATTAATATGTGCTTAAATGCCTTAAAGCTCTTGAACCACGGTAATCGCTGCTTGCAGCTATAGTTATTATTATTATTCACCATATTGCAAGAAACTTCGACAGTATTTTGAATGGAAATAATAATAATGTCTTTGGTCAAACTTTCAAAGTATTTGTGCATTTAACGTGGAACTGTACTTAATGTTCTAAGTAATTAAAATACAATTTCAGATGCAGTTAATTTTTTATTCTTTTGTTTTCCTTCCTTAAGAGAACAAAAAAAATAACACCTTTCATGCAAATCACTATTACCATTTCTGACAACAATAACCTTCAACACCTGCCCTCAGCTTATGCTCTGTTTAGAACTTTTGCACACATTTGCATTGTTTTTCTACATGTCTAAAGTAAATTCTTGTTGTAAGGTCTTGGTTATGCTGTGTTTGGTGTCCACATTTTCTTTTTTCTTTTTGTTAATGCTTGTAAAAGTGAAAACAAATAAAAAACCTCTGCTTTGAGGAAACTGAAATGTCTATGCCCATAATTTCCCCAAAACATTCATCATTCCCCTCAGTTCTTCCTCTCAGACACAGAATTAATGCAATAAGCAAGACCCTGCTGCCCCCTACCTGCTCATGCGCTTCCTGTTGTGGCCAGTCCTCATAGCACTTCCTGTGAGATGAGTCAGCGATTTGCTGATGAGGCTGATGGAGTGACGCATGTGTCTGCCAGTCTGGCTGCTTGCGTTAGCTCAGCGCTGGCCGCTAACCTCCACTCAACCGCACCATTAGACACTGGCACAGAGCGCCAATGAAGGGCGGAAGAACTGATTTACTGTGAGATGTAGAGGGATGGGGATGACAGTCAGGGTTGAGGAAATACAAATGATTTAGAACAGTGATGAGAGAAAGACTGAATAATTGTACAGATACAAACCACACAAGGACTCACTGGAGACAAGGAAGAAATTGTTGAGATGTCTGGTTTCTTTGCACACAAAAATATTGCATACAATGAAGGATTCCTTTTCTGATTTATAATCATTTCCTTTATGCAAAATGGATGATGGATGGACAGGTAGATAGATAAATCTTTTATTTAATGCATCATCAGAGGTCATAAAAGAACCATTTTTGGTTCCACAAAATAACTGCCTATGGTCAAGATAACTGCCTGTAGAGCTCAGTGACAGACTTGTGTTAAGGCGATGATCTAGGGAAGATTTCTGAAACAAATCTGCTGCATTGAAGGTTCACAGATGCATTATGATCCATAATGGAAGACGACTGGAACAACTAGGACTCTAGAAAATGTCTGCCAGCCCCCATCCAAGCTGACAGAGATGGAGAGGTGAAAAGGTGAGGCAAAGAATGGCAGATAATTGCCAAATGCAGATGTGCAAAGCTTGTCACATCAGACCCAAGAAGACTTGAGGCTGTAAAGGTGCTTCAACTATGTACTGAGTTAAGGGTATGAATACTTATGCAATGTACTTATTTCAGTGTTTTATTTTTAATAAATCTGTAATATTTGCAAATCTGGTTTTTGCTTTGTCATTATTATGGTGTATGGAGTGTAAATTGATGTGGGGAAAAACTAATTTAAAGCAGTTTAACATAATGCTGCAACAAAACAAAATGTGAAAAAATGAATACTTTTGCAAGGCACTCTAATCTTGTGGGAATCTTAATTTTTTGCTAGCTCTGTGTTTTGTTTTGTTTTTTTTTTTGTTTTTTGGATCTACGCACCAGACTAACTTGGTGTTTTGATATTGGACATCTGGTGCTGCTCCTCTTCTATGACTTTGTTATTATATATTATACTGTGTAGATCATGGTCTCTCTCTCTTTCTCTCTCTGTTTTCTCTATCCTTCCCAGAGCCAGCAATTATATTCCATACATCAATAGCAGGTGAGCTGGGAATGCTGGTAAATGACAGAGCGTGTGAGATGTGTGAGAAACAGCAGCTCCCGGATGGCCATCATGAAGGCTTCTGTGTCCTACTTTAACCGATCCTGTAAGTAATGCATTTTCTCTTCGACTGAGGGGAAAATAAAGAGAGGGATAAATACCCATAATGCAGAGCTCCCTGATGTGTCTGCCAGCACAGATGAGAGGATGCTCTTCAACTGGAACCTTACACCCAATGCTGAATTACAGCTGCATACAGTACAAGTCTGTATGACATTTATATGAAAAGGAGGGAGAAAACACTGTCATAGAGAAAAATATGAGATATAATGAAAGAAAGAGGGGAAAAGGGGGTGTTTGAAATGTAAAACAGCCACATATGTGACCCTGGACCACAAAACCAGTCATAAGGTTAAATTTGACAAAACTGAGATTTATACATCATATGAAAGTTCAATAAATAAGCTTTCTATTGATGTATGGTTTGTTAGGATAGGACAATATTTGACTGAGATACATCTATTTGAAATCAGAAATCTGAGGATGCAAAAAACTCAAAAAGACTGAGAAAATCACCTTTAAAGTTGTCCAAATTAGGTTCTTAACAATGCATATTACAAATCAAAAATTACATTTTGATATGTTTACAGTATGAATTTTACAAAAAATCTTCATGGAACATGAACTTCACTTAATTTCTTAATGATTTTTGGCATAAAAGAAAAATCAAAAATGTTGACCCATGCAATGTATTTTTGGCTATTGCTACAAATATACCCCAGCGACTTAAGACTGGTTTTGTGGTCCAGGGTCACATATGTGTTTATTTTTTAGAATTAATTTTCCATCATAATCTTTCTTTTCCTCTACCAGATCTCTCTTTTCAAGTCATTGGTTGGTAAGATGGCCAACATTCCTTCTGCATGCTAAATAATGGACAGTGTATGTCTATGTATGTATTTGCATAATTTTATGATATGAAGAATATACAATTTAACTTTTTTATACAAGCCCTAGTAAAAAAGTAATAGATTTAAAATGCATTCATTTTATACTAAGTATAGTTCAAGTCTATTAACACATTTACTGACATATCGCTTGAGACTTACTGATATAAAAATAGCAATTTAACTATTTGGAGTACTACTTGTGCACAATGCATTTCTTTATATTAAGCCTGAAATATGTTTTAATGTCACTATTGATGAGGATTGTATGATCTTTTAATAATATCGGTCTTTAAATGCAAAATATTTAAAGTGTACCTAAAGAATACTTGCAATAGATCAACTTTAGAACAATCAAATATGCTTCTTTAAGTATCTTTAGTTGGACTTCCACACAATTAAAGTGCATTAAGTACACAATTTAGGAGGCTTTAAATATACCAGTTTAGAACACTAAAAGTACAATTGCAGGGTATTTTTTATTAAGTACCAAATGTATTTGAAATACATTTTAGTACACTCTCAAAAAGTAAAGGTGCTTTCTGTTTTACAAAAGGTTCTTTGTGGCAAAAGAATGATCTTCAGATCATAAAAAGGTAATAAAGAGATGAACCTTTGACTGAATGGTTCTTTGTGGAACCAAAAATGGTACTTCTATGGCATTGCTGTGAGAACCTTTTAAAGCACCTTTATTTTAAGAGTGTATATGTATTTTTCACAAGGGACTATTTATAACATGTACATATCGTTTTAGTTCTGTCTGCATCATCTGTATGTTCCATACTCAAATTAATTTCTTTATGCAATTTTTAATTATGTTTATTTAGTGAGATCAGATTCCATGCATCAGATATGACTGGCGCTGTAGCTGACGCGGGCTCAGGTGGACGGAGTGCTTAAGTAATCTTTGTGCAGTGATTCAGTGCATTGTAAGTCTTTTAGCTTGATTGCAGGTAGGTGAGCATCAGCTGGAGGAGAAGATTCAACATTCCTCAACACTGGCTGACTAGCCCTGGGGGATACGAGATGGATGTCTTCCTGAGCTTTTTTGGGAAGATCACATCAGGAGAAGAGGGCAGAACGGCAGCTGTTTACAAACCCAACATCGTAGCCGAATTAGAAAGAAGATGAAACAAACTGGCTACTAGGAATTTTTTACACAAGCAAAAGTGAGAAAAGAAAAAAGAACTTTCTTCATTGCAATTCAATTTAAAAAGCTTGGAACTGATGTATATGACTTCAGTGTGTGAGCTTACTAAAAGGCTGCAGTGAATCAAAATTGAAACTACAAAATGTGGCACACCTGATATGGAAACCTGAATGACACGTCTCAGTGAACAAATAATTGAAGAGAGTAGATAAAGCAGTCCAACAATAGAGAGTATTGACATCAAACACTATGAGACAAAACAAAATTACTATTAAGTGTTAGAGGGGGGGGGGGGGAGAGGAAAATCATCAATACATACATGTAAGAAAATTTTTCAACTCAAAGTCGCTTATACTCACTGCATTTTTTAAATAAAAAAATACAGTAAAAATAGCAATATTGTGAGGTATTACAATTTAAAATTTAATTTAGGCTGAATTTTCAGCATCATTATTCTAGTCTTCAGTATCACATGATTCTTCACACTGCAAAAAAATGCTTTTCTTAGAATTTTTGTCTTGTAAATCTTAAATCAAGAAGTATTTTCTAGACATGTAAAGAAATTGTCTTGTTTTCAGAAAAACAAGTCAAAATTAAAATTATGTCAATGGGGTAAGCAAAATAATCTTGTTTTCTGTTTGAAATAAGATTATTTTGCTTACCCCATTGGCAGATTATTTTGCTTCTCTAAGCAAAAACTCACTTAATTTCGACTTGTTCTTTCTAAATATATATATATATATATATATATATATATATATATATATATATATATATATATATAAAATAATAATAATAATAATAATAATTTGTACTTATCTAGAAAATCTTTCTTGATTAAAGAATTTTTTGATATTTTGGCTGGAAACAGGACAAAAATTCTACGTAAGAATAGCATTTTTTTTTTTGCAGAAATCATTCTAATATGCTGATTTGCATTTTGAAACATTTATTTACTGCAAAAAAAAAAAAAAAAAGCTTTTCCTACTTACATTTTTGGTCTTGTTTCCAGCCAAAATATCTAAAAATTCTTAAATCAAGAAGGATTTTCTAGACAAGTAAAAATTATTGTCTTGTTTTCAGAAAAAAAAAGTCAAAATTAAGTGAGTTTTTTTGCTTAGAACAAGCAAAATAATCTGCCAAATCATTTTTTGCAGTGCTATCAATGTTAAAAATAGTTGTGCTGCTGAATATTTTTGTGGAAACTTGGATTTTTCAGGTTTCTTTGATAAAGTTGAACAGAGCAGCGATTATATGAAATATATTTCTTTGTTACAGTATAAATATCTTAACTGACACTTTTGATCAGTTAATGCATTCTATAATGTATCTTTAAAAAACAACAACAACGAATCATACTGACCACAAACTGCATGATCTAATGCTTTCTAAAAACTAGCTGATCATTATAAACGCCAAGCAAGTTGATAAATCAGAAGACATCAGAAAGTCAGTAACATAGCATGTGTAGAAAGGTTGTGCAAAATAAATCTGTCTGTTTTAGATTGCCATGTTCTTTGGTTGGCCCATGTTTGTTTGTTTGCTCTGATGCAGCTGAGTAAACAAACAGCATTTCGCAGGCTCTCAGCATCGTCCAATTAAAGCGTTTCATCAGCCAGAACAGGAAAATGGATGGTTGCAGTAGAGGGGTGTAACAGCCGGGCTTTTCCATGGACGCAGACACTTTTATCTTATGAAGGATTGCGTTTTGTCCCACTCTCACATTCAAAACATGATTCGGAGAAAACAAATAATCAGCCCTATTCGACCCCTGATAAATGTGCTGTGGCCTGATGTTGTCACTCAATGGTAGACGACCCAGAACCCCCAGTGTGTCCTTAAAGCGGTGGCAGCGCTGGGATGTGTGGCACGCCTCACTGACCCCTGCCTCACAGCAGGTCGCAGCATCTGCTGAAAGCAGCCCTCTAATGAACCTACAGCTTCACACACACACTCACTCACTCACACTCACAAGGGCAGGCAAAGATAGGCCAGCTTCTTCCAGAGCCCCTCATTTACTGCCAGCCAGGGGTGCTGCCCGTCCTGGACAAAACCTCCTCATGTGGAGAGAGCCCATGTAGTCACACTGCACAGCAAAAACAAATGATAGGATTTGGCAGCAAATACAAAGTATGTTGACCACATCATCGCAAAATGTAACTATATTATTGCCTACACTCTTAAAGGGGTCATCGGATGCCCATTTTCCACAAGTTCATATGATTCTTTAGGGTCTTAATGAAAAGTCTGTAATATACTTTTGTTAAAAATTCTCAATAGTAGTGTAAAAAAAAAACACTTGTCAAAATCAGCTCTGCAAAAAATCAACTCATTTTATTGCATGGCCCTATATAATATATGCAAATGAATTCTGCTCACCCCGTCCCTCTCTGCCTGGGATGATGAGCCGTAATGTTTACTTAAGCTGCGTTTAGCTGCGTTTAGTTGCGAAACTTGCCAACAAGCACATTATTAAGAAAGGCCGTTTGCAAAGATGCATAAAAAACCCTTATACTCACTTCTGCTGTGGATGAAGCTGCATCAGGAACGATTCGCACGAACATAGATGTATATGTAGATTGGGATCTGCACTGCCTTTTTAAAAACGAAAGTAACGTTAATCCTCTGCGTCTTCAGCGGCTCAGATGTCGGGAGTAAATGACTACTGCTATGTTCATTATTAAATCCAACAACAGAACACCTGAATCGCTCAATCAGAGACATTCTTGTCTTCCTCTGCACCTGAGTCACACAATGGCGATCGGAGTCGGACTGTTTCAGCTCGGTGAGGGCGGGGCTAAGGTAAGGCACTCATGTCAATCAACTATCGTGGGAGGGGCCTCTGTCTGTGTGTCGTCACACCCACAAGAAGCTGAGAATGACCTGATTATAAGAAGACGATATTACTTTTAAAGATTAAAAAAATACCACTGGGTGAATTTTTATCATTGTAGGGTGGTTGTGTACTGTACACAAACTGCCAACACACATTAATGTTCAAACAACATGTAAAATTTTGTTTTGCATCCAATGACCCCTTTAAAAATAAAGGTGCTTCACAATGCCATAGAAGAACCTTTTTTGCCTAAATGGTTCCATAAAGAACCTTTAACATCTGAAGAACCTTTCTGTTTCACAAAGGGTTCTTTGTGAGAAAGAAGGTTCTTCAGATTATAAAAAGGTAAGAAAGAGATGGTTCTTTGTGGAACCAAAAATGGTTCTTCTATTGCATCGCTTGAAGAACCCTTCAAAGCACCTTTATTTTTATGAGTCTAGTTGTTTATGGGCTATTCTACAGAATTGAAACATCTTGAAAAAAAAATCTGTTTCCACAAATTTTGTAGGTAAATTGCTAAAAATCCAAGGTACATATTTCTAGTAATTGAGCAGTTAATTCTCATATTGTATTTTCAGAAAGTTTTGGAATTTGTCCTCTCCCCAAATTGTCACTACCAAAACACAGTAATATATCATTTAATAAGAAGGGTTAGATTGACCTATTAAGATTTTGCTTACATCTTCCTTTTAATGTTTTAAAAAATTAAATTGAAAAATAAATTAAATTGAAATCGAAAAATATTGTAATTGTGATTTATAAGATTTGCTGTATTTTGAATCAAATTTTTGGATTTTTGGAACTATTTCAATATAATTTTCATAAATTGAAATTTAGGGGTTAGGGTTCGGGACAACTACCTCCCAACTGAAAGTACCCAATAAATGACGATGCAATAAATGAATATGGTCCAGAAAATCGAAATAACTTGATGTATATAATAGCAAAGGTAAAATCCATATTATCACACAGTTCTTTAGATCAAGTTGGATGTACTGTATGTATATAATCAAACTATGTTATCACACAGCTCTAAATATGAAGTTGCATATATTTGTGTAAGGTGATACATAGAAAATCTCAACAGACTGTTTGTATGTATCATCATGTACTTACTGTACATTATCATCCAGCTCTAATGTAATAAATTTGACTAAGTCATGAAGATATTAAGATATTATAAATGTCAACATCATGATTTTATGTAAAGCTGTTTTGAAACAATGAATATTGTGAAAAGTGCTATAAAAATAAACCTAACTTAAAATTGAGAATCTAGAACTGAGGAACAAAAAACTGTTTGGTACAAACTTTGAAATCTCTTCATGCACCCGCTCTTAAATGACTATGATTATGACAGTGATAATTATGACAATGATGGTGAGGAAGGTGTAGATTAAGATGAAAATCGATGATGACAAAAGATATTTCTTTTTGAAAGGAGGTGATAATCTACTCAAGAGTCTATCATACTCAAAACTATTGCTTATGCTAATTTCAGTTATTAACAAGTAAAAAACGAATGAAAGATGGACTGTATGTCACAAACACTTCATGTTCATCATCATCATCCATATACAACTGTTATGTAACAATACTAAGGTATGCCATCTAAATCTTTTGACATAGTAGTTGCTTTAAATTACTTTATGAGTTTTAACCTGATATTTGTGCATTATTGTAAGCATGTATAGTTCATCAAACAAGGTGTTTTAAGGACTACTTAAAAACAATTACAGTATATCTTTCTTACAACTGTTGGAATATCAAGCTTAGAGATCATCATTCAGTTTGGCAGGTACAGTTGTCTTGTTTTAAACTCCTGTTAAATCACATGACTTCTGAATGTGCAAAGAAACTTT
This sequence comes from Garra rufa, assembly GCF_049309525.1. Lineage (NCBI taxonomy): Eukaryota > Metazoa > Chordata > Actinopteri > Cypriniformes > Cyprinidae > Garra > Garra rufa. The sequence continues at coordinate 40,350,568 of NC_133381.1, forward strand.
GCTTGTGTAACTTAGTAACAAATAAACCTGACTGTTTTGTGAAGGGACTTTGATGTAGCATGGATGAAAGTGTTTTCCTCTAGATATTCTTGTAGGAAACCCAGGGAGATTTTGTGCTAATTGGTAAATCAGACTCTTTGAAACTACAAACACGTGCACATATTCTCACTGTCAGCGCAGGTAAGCGGTCATCTCATGAGCTGTAAACTTTTTGCCTAAGGGAGACGCCATGAACAAATCAGACTGGCTGCATTTCTAAGGCTAGAAGAATGTGAGAAAGTCCAACATACTGTACAGTGGATATAAAATGTCTAAACACTGCATTTTTCCTACACTGAAAAAAAGTAAAAAATTTCAGAACACAAAAAAGGCGAAGAATCGACAAATAACACACATAAGTATATATATATATATTCTGGTTGCAGTTCATTTGTGCTTCTCATTTTATTCTTATTAATGTTTTAGTTTAACACTGCAAAAAAAAAAAAACATTTTTGTCTTGTTTCCAGCCAAAGTATCTTCAAACTGACAACAAGATTATTTTTCTTACCCCATTGGCAAATTAGTTTGCTTGTTTCAAGCAAAAACACACTTAATTTTGACCTGTTTTTTTCTGAAAACAAGAAAATAATATTTACTTGTTTAGATTTTTTAAATATTTTGGCTGGAAACAAGACAAAACATCTAAGTAAGAACTTACTTAATGATAACAACCTTGTTGAAAAGAATTCCAATTCAACTTTTTAAAAAAAATATGCACATATAATATAAAAATTTTTTTAAAAACACGATTGATTAGGTGTCCGCTGAATTCATGCTGTCGTTTCTGACCCTCTCAGATCTCCTCTACTATCCGCTCTCTCCATCTCTCCCTCCATCTCAGGTCTTTAAAAATTAATTCTGTCGGCAGCGACCCTTTGGCCTTTTGCATCTCAGGCAATACTGCGGTTTCTTGCCTCCTCCCACGCTACATCAATGTGCTCCTGCTACATCTCAGCATGCTGTTTCACCTATCAGTCCATGCTAGTGCACATCACCATCCCAACACCAGCTACACACCTTCAGAAAACATAAATTCGCATAGAAACACAACCTGAACTGTCCTGGATATTGAGTCATTTCGCTTTATAATCATCATACGTTCTAATGTAAACAGCAGAATGTTTATTTTATGATAAAGATGAACTGTGTTTTCAACAGAGAAGAGCATTTCAATTTAAGCCTAATATATGTTATTATAAATGCACAGCACATTTCTTGTTGCATATGGTATATTGTATTGTATAATATGTAAGGTTAGATATGCAGCACAAAAAGTCTGGTTCCTCTATGATATTGAGGAGTGAAATGACAAATGCCTCCTGTCAAAGAATTTTGTGATGCATTTGCCAACATTTATCAAATATAACTTGAAGCAAAGGTAGCATGTTACGATATCATACTTTGTCACTTTCAATAAAGGCGTTTGCTAAAAAAGAAAAAAGAAAATGTAAATGTATTTTCTCTCAGGCAGGCGAACTCTATTGTACCTATGTATCTTTCTGGTTGTAGGCACAGCATAAAATATTATTCTGGTTACCTATATAAAATGTATCAGTTTCAGCTAGCAGGGCATACACACTTGACACTTTCCAGAACAAAACATTATGCATTACATTATGATGAAATATATTCCGTGTTTCAGCAAAGTTTGACCTTGCAAAGAAAGTGCCAAATCATACATTTTACAACGGATTGTGGAGGAACATACAGTATGAAAGTTCTGAATCTGACAGACATTAACAAACATGACAAACTTAAAAATGAATTATACACTCTTAAAAATAAAGGTGCTTTAAAAGGCCACACAGCAATGCCATAGAAGAACCATTCAGTCAAAGTTTCTTAGCCTTTTATAATCTGAAGAACCTTCCTTCTCCACAAAGAACCTTTTGTGAAACAGAAAGGTTATTCAGATGTTAAAGGTTCTAGAACCATTTAAAAAAAAAAAAAAAAAAAAATCTATGGAATTGTGAAGCATCTTTATTTTTAAGACTATATGACTACTGATGAAAAAAATATACTCAAGTGTGAACTGAATGTAATGTTTTGAACACTTAATTGCATGCAATTAAATAAAAATGTATTACAGTTTAAATGTAAGAAAATGAACAATTTGCAGTCATTTACTAACCTTCATGTTGTTCCAAACCTGTATGAGTTTATTTCTTCTACTGTGCACAAAAGAAGATATTGTGAAGAATGTTGGTAACCAGTGTCTGGTAGCCATTGACTTCCACTGTATTTTTTTCCATACTATAAAAGTCAGTGGCTACCTGCAACTTCATTTTAACTTGTTATACTAAACTGACTTAAAAAAAATTGCTGAAACTTACATATATCTTAATCTTGTATAACTTGTATAAATAATCCTCATACAGTGAATGGGTGCCGGCAGTAGAGTCCAAACAGTTGATTAAAACATCACAAATCCATAAAGACATTTTAACTTCAAAACATTACTTACGACTAAAATGGGAGTCCATAATCTATAATAAATCTTCCTCCAGTGAAAAAGTCCATCTCTGTTGTTGTTTTACATCAAAATCCACCTACAGAGCTGTTTTGGATTGTTTTGGCTTGTAACCAGTGCTTGATTTGTGCAGATTTCTCTCCTGATTCAGAAAAGAAGCGTTATTATGGTTTTAAAGTTAAAATGTCTTGATGATGGATTTGTTTCATACAAAAAAGCAGCCTTGGTCTTGTCAAGATGTTAACTGATGGACTGGAGTGGTGTGGATTATTTTGATGTTTTAATCCGCTGTTTGGACTCTCATTCTGACGGCACCCATTCACTGCAGAGGATCCATTATTGAAAAAGAGATGGAATGACACATTTATCAATCTATTACCATGAAGAAACAAACTTATCTACATCTTGAATGGCCTATGCGTGAGTACACTTTCAGCCAATTTTAATTTTAGGGAGAACTATTTCTTCTAAAGCTAAAGTTTATTGAAATCACTATAGCATGGCATAAAGCATTATCTATACATAATACATTGTGTGTATATACATATATATATAAATCATATTCTTTCTTTCTCTTGGTGGAAAAACAGTGGTCCTTTAAGAGTTGCAAATGAACAGATATAATGACTTAAAACCCCTAAAATCTAAAGAAACATATGTAACATCCCATCATTTTTTAACAGGAGAGACGTGTTCTGGCCTTTTTCTAACTCTTACCTTTTAGCTAGAGGCACAAATATATAAATGAACACAAATTATTCTTGATATCTGATGTGATATATCATCAGTAAACATTATATGTAATTACCACATGATAAGATAAGCCCTTTCATGTTCAACTAAAGACACCTGCATCTTAATCAGAGAAGAAACATTTAGCAGAAAATCTCATTGTCTGTCTCAGTGGTGTGAAATTGATTCTGCTATTTTTATTTCCCTTTATAATTGCAGAACAAAAGCAGCTCATGCAGAAAGAAGCACTGATGTCTTTAAAGTACGATTTGTGATAAGGATGACTGAAGGTGTAAGTCTTGTGATCTGGGACCTTACTTTTAATTTTACATTTGCACAGTTTTATCACAGTTGAAATCTTTTTTTTTTTTTTATATATTTGATGCTCACCAAGGCTGCAGTTGTTTGATAAGAAAAATACAGGAAAACAGTAAATATTATTGCAATTTAAACTTTTAAGCTCTTATTTTCTATGTGAATATGTTTTAAAATATATTTTATCGCTGTGATAAAAGCTGTATTTTCAGCATCACTACTCCGGTATTTAGTGTCACATTATTCTTCAGAAATCATTCACTGTAAAAAGTGAAGAGTTGGATCAACTTTTTTGATTACTTCAATTGGTAACTCCTAAAAATTTTATGTTTTTTCAACACTATTTAATACATTTTATCAACTTAGTTTTCCTAGGTCACACTTACATAATTTTAGTTAATTCCTAACATCCTAATATTTACATTAGACTAACTTAATTTAACTGCTTTAGTGAACAGTTGGATCAACTTAGTTTTTTACCAATGTTAGTTTTTTTCTCAATTTACATTTTATCAACTTAATATTCCTAAGTCAATTTAACTGCATTCATAAATTAAATTTAATTTCTCATTAAACCTGGATGTATTAATTTCCCCTAATCGTATTATTGAGTTACCTGCAAATAAAAATATTTATTCAAGCTTAATTTTTACATTTACTTTGATGTAAATTAATGCAATAAAGTTGTCACCAAACACTCAGATTGCTTTAGAAAAATATTTATTAACTTTCATTCATTTGCAAAAAGTTTCCAATGTAAATTAATTCACTTAAACTTAAAACAATCCATTCTACTGTTAACTTACAGCCCTTTTGCAAAGTACTGTGTCTTTGCACTGCACCAAACACTGAGCCACTAATATATTAATAAAAAAAATAAAAACATATCTTGAGATGTTTAGAACCACTTAGTGGTTATGCATTGAACTGATGCAGAAAAAAGTTAACATTCAGAAGTTTTTTAATGTTTTTTTTATTTTTATTATTTGATCCAAAGTACAGCAAAAACAGTCAAATTTTGAAATATTTAAATAACTATCATCTATTTGAATATTTTAAAATGTAATTTTCAGATTTCAAAGCTGAAGTTTAGCATCATTATTATAATATAATATGCTGATTTGATTTTCAAGAAACATTTCTGATTATTATCAATAATAATATTTTTCATATATTTTTGACACATTTAATTTTTCAGGAGAACTTTAGCTGCTAAATTTTTATTTACAAATAGAAAAATAAATAATGTGTCTAGCCCTAATTAACAAACCAGCAGTAACTGACTTTTAATCATTAAAAAAAAAAAAAAATTACTGACTTTTAAAAATTTTCAAAACACATCTATGCAACAGAGAATCATAGCCTATAGCTTGGTTTGTAAACTAGATTTTAGGCCTACTGATATGTTGAGTTTTCGCTTTTAACCACAAAGAGCTGCCACAGAAAATATATAAGCACTCTGTTAATGTGCATCACAATCAAATCAATTATCGAGCTTTAAAAATAAAGCAGGATTCAAACGTACCCAAGCGCAAACCTGGCGCGTGATGCACCATCCGGACTATGACAGGAATGCATGCACACACAATGACAGGGGTGTGTTTACCTTTCTTTTTTTCTTTAATTAAAGCATGCTGTAAGTGTGAAATTAACTCTCTCTCTCGCTCTGCAGCTCTGAGTGGGCGGCTCAATCAGATTTCTTTGTCTCTCACGTAATTATCACCCGCTATAATGAGAGCGCAGCACGCGTCCACTACCAGCAGGATGAAAGAGAAACTGTAGAAACAGTAAAGGACAGACGGAAAGAGAGAAAAAGAAAGAAGGAAGGAAGACGAGAAACATGGGAGGGAGGGTGAAGAAAAAGAAGGGCTGGTTATTAGCATCTTGAAGAAAGAAGCCTGCATGCCGAGTCCCGTGATAATTCGCCTTTCTGCCTCCCCGCTGAAGAAATGCAGAGAGTGGAGGAGACGGGAATATGAAAGAAACAATATACAGGGTGATAGATGGTACAATTTGGAGGGGGAGAGAGCTGGAGAGTCTTATGAGCAGCAGGAGTCTCGATTGAGACAGAACGGCCCTTTAGACTTCTGTAATAACGTGTAGATTCATCCTGATTAGTTTGTCTTGTACTCTGTTATCAAATCGCTTCTGCTCTTTGTCTACATGAGCTACCAGCTGTCCCCTCCGGCTGAAAGACAGATAACTTACATTCCTCCTTATGAAAGAAATAGCATTCACATATATTTTTAACGTTGGGAATGTTATTCTTAGGAACACCAGCAGATGAAGGTTGGCTCTTGAAAATAAAGGCTCCCAGAGGAAGGTTTGACGGGATGACGTTAAGTTATTTTTTGGTTCTACAAAGAACCATTCAGTGAACAGTTCCTAAAAGAACCAGTGTTGGGGTTATTGCATTACAAGTAATGTAAGTTACATAATAATATTACTTTTTCCAAGTAACTAGTAAAGTAACACATTACTTTTTAATTGACAAGAGTTACTTTTTCAAATAAGTAACGCCAGTTACTTTTATTGATTAAAAGCCCTCCTGTCCCAATGATGTTACTTTAGTTTAGTTTAAAAAAAAGATACTGTAGAAGTTGATAAGACCCAAAACTTTCTTTAAAATACCTTTGTGTTCTGCAGAGGAAATAAAGCCATATAGGCTTAGAACACAATGATGGTGAGTAAATGGTGACAGAATTGTCATTTTGGGGGGATGATCTCTTTAACAAGCTTCCTGGTTGTGGAAAAGAACAGTTCCAAGGAACAAATAGTTGTTGGATTTACCAAAGTTTGTGTGGTTTGTGGCCTCAAATCTTTGTAAGATTTCCAATATTTTTGTTTTGAAACACACTGTTGCAACTACAGTTTATAAAGATAGCAGTAAAGTACAGCAGTAATCCACAAGACTTCTAGGGTTATATCCCATTATCTCACAAGCCAGACATTTAACCATTTGCATGCATAAAGTCTGGCACGTATTGTACAAACCGTGTTCCCCTCCATCTAGAAGTAATAAACACTGAAATATTTCAGTGACTCACTCAAAGCGGAATATGCAGATGTGCTCAAAGGATTTGTTGGCAAACATTAAAACAACAGCTTGGCTATTTGTGTTTCTTGTGAAACTTTTTGTTTTTTGTGCCTCGAACCTTGCACAACATTGGCAATCCAACGGCTATTTTTTTTTCTTAAAAGCCCTCACTGAAAAAGTCTGCTAACTTCTAAACAACATTTAAAAATGAGTCAATAAGATAGCTGTCATAAAGTGTACAGTGTGTATGCAACAACAATGGTTAACTCAATCACACAGTCACCTGTCAAGAAAAGTTCAGACTTCATGGATTCACTTCAGAGTTCAGAAAATTCATGCATGGATCCAGTTGTGACAAAAATAAATGCTATCTGTCAGGACATGCTACCAATGCTATCCTGGGGTAGTATTTGCTTCAGCGTTTATGTAGGCAGTCTAAATATGCTGTAGAAAAAAATCTCTGACTTGAATATATATGATAATGAGATTAAGATTTAGGGAATTTATGAAATGAAATAATGTTTAATTATTTGAAAAAAAAAAAAAAAATCATTCCCAAACTGAGATTTTATGTTAATAAAATGTGACAATTTAACAAGATATTTGCATGTTTACAGTCCTCTAATGCTGTTTATTGAACACAGAACATGCAGGTAAACAAATATAATATACATTTTTTTTACAAGTCTTTCATTTTGTTTTTAATCTTTTCAATCTTACATTTAATTAATATTAATATTTTATTAATTTGTTAATTTATTTTAATTTGACATCATGATTTATTATTAATTATTAGCTTTTCATCAACTTACAAACCCAAGTTTCAGAATCCATGTTATACGGCATCTGTGACCACAAAACCAGTCATGTGAAAGCTGAATAAATGAAAAACTTTCCATTGATGTATGGTTTGTTAGGATAGGGCAATATTTGGCAGAGATGCAAATATATAAAAAAAAAATCGGAATCCGAGGGTGCAAAAAAATCTAAATATTGAGAAAATTGCCTTTAAAGTTGTTCAAATATGGATGACGAGAAATTACTTAAGTATAAATAAATAAATAAATTGTAGAAATACATAAATAAATAAATGAATGTAGAATTATCTAAATAAATAAATTAAGGAATAAATAAATAAATGTAGAAATATATAAATGCATAAATAAATTAATAAATTAACTAATGTAGAAATTAACTTTTGACAATTTATTTGTTTATGCATGTCTGCATTTATTTATTTCCGCATTTAATTATTTATTTCTACATTTATTTATTCATGCATTTCTACATTTATTTATTTATTTATTTCAGCATTCATTTATTTCTACATTTATTTGTTGATTAATTAATTTCTGTATTCCTACATTTATTTATTTATTTATTCCTTAATTTATGTATTTATTTATTCATTTATTTATACTTAAGTCATTTCTCATCCTCCATAGTCCAAATAAAGTTCTTAGCAATGCATATTACTATTTAAAAATAAGTTTTGACATTCTTACAGTAGTAAATGCACAAAATATCTTCATGGAACATGATCTTTACTTAATATCCTAATGAATTTTGGCATAAAAGAAAAATCGATGATTTTGACCTATACAGTGTATTGTTGGCTATTGCTACAAATATACTCATGCTGCTTAAGGTTCTGTGGTCCAGAGTCACATATAATCTAATATCATATTCCTTTATTATATATATAGAATTAATGTGAATCTGCTCAAAACACTTTTTTGCAAAACCTAAGATGATCTGTGTTTAATCGCATTTTAGATAATCCATTTAAAAATGATTAAAAAACATGATTGTTAAATTTGAACCAGCTGACCCACAATATGGGTTTACAAACAGCAGCTGACTGCATCTGACAGGCTCTTCTTTCCGTTGTTTTTCCAGGATGTAAGTGGAAAAGAAGCAAAGCATCCATGCAGCCAAACTAGCAGTGCAAGTCTGAACGGCCGTGTTATCTTTCACACATATGGTCACCTCAGGGACATTCGGCTCATTCTGATTTACCACCACCCAAATGTGCACTGCAGGCGCAAAGTTTAGTCCACTTCTCAGTGCTGTCTGTCAGATAAAACAATTAAAAACCTCTGAAGGGCCCTGCAGAGACACAGCACACACCGCTGCTTATGTCCTCTAGCTCCCCTCTCTGCATTACACCATTTAAACATAACAAACTCAAGCACAACAAACTGCTATGGAGCACTGCTGAAAATATACTACAGCTATTAAAGAATTAGTTCACTTTCAGAACAAAAATTTACATTTAATGTACTTGCCCCCTTGTCATTCAAGATGTTCATGTCTTTCTTTCTTCAGGCTTAAAGAAATGGTGCTTTTCAGGAAAACATTTCAGGATTTCTCCCCATATAATGGACTTCTATGGTGCCTGCGAGTTTGAACTTCCAAAATGCAGTTTAAATGCAGCTTCAAAGGGCTCTAAATGATCCCAGCCACGGAAGAAGGGTCTTATCTAGCGAAACGAAAACCTTTACAACTTACATACTTTTTATTCTCAAACGCTAGACAAGACAAGCATTTGAGGTTAAAAAGTATATCAATTGTATATTTTTTTTTAGAAAATAACCCATTGTTTTGCTAGATAAGATAAGATTTAGAGCCCTTTGAAGCTGCATTTTGGAAGTTCAAACTTGGGGGCACCATGGAAGTCCATTATATGGAGAGAAATTCTGAAATGCTTTACTCAAAAAACAATTTCCTTACGACTGAAGAAAGAAAGACATGAACATCTTGGATGACAAGGGGGCGAGTACATTATCTGTAAATTTTTATACTGAAAGTGAACTACTCTTTTAAAGGGAAAGTTCACGCTAAAACATAAAATTGTCATCATTTACTTCAAACCTTGAGAAATTCAGAAGAATGTGTTTTTTCTTTTCCATTTTATAAAGCAATATGTTTAAAAAGCAAACGATAAACTCACCGAACCAGAAGGATGTGTCCACTCTGGTTTGACATGCCCATGGATAGAAAGATCTCAGATAGAATTGGCTATAAATACAAGTTCCGTCTTTCAAATGTATGTGATTGAGTTCAGTGTCACGAAGTAGCTTTTCAGAGTGATGCGAGTGTCATTTGACTGAGACTTTTCACTGATGTCCCAAAGCCATTTACAGAGCGCTGCACATTTGCTACTGATGCGAAAACATAAAGCGAGACAGTACTGTACATGTCAAAGATCTGAAAAATTATTCCATTAAGCCTCTCGCTTCAAAGTGCGTGGTTGGGAGAGAAATACGAATGGCTTTCACCCACAAACATTCGCATGAATATTACATGATTTCCTGTTTATTATGTGGAATTAACACAATGACTCCGGTGGTTTTGGTCGCTTGTGCGCGGCATATATTATCCTGCCTTCATTTCGCATGCTAACGGATCTCCTATTAAAATTCATATGAATCCTATTCAGTTAGCTTAGCTCTAAGCTCATTTACCCGATAGAACCCGTCATAAAACTTGAGTCCTATTAATCCACAGCAAACCGATGCCAAGCGCTAAACACGGCTCACGTGCGTATAGTAAAGCCAAAAATATGCAGATACAGGGATGAAGAGACACTGAATTTATGGAAAGCAGGCTGTTGTTTAGGACACACCGGATTAGACGAGTGCCCTTGTTGTGTTTGTGGGATTGCTTTGAGAGCTGGCAGAGTCTGGAAGGGATCATGCAGCCCTTTTATTAACAGTTAACTAGACCGCTGGACAACAGCTGAAACTAATACATAATTATGCTGCCTTATTTGGTCAGTTTTTAAAGTTGCAGTCACATTTACAGATGTTCACCCAAATTTTGCAGGTGAAATCCAATCATTCCAAAGGGAATTTGTGAAATTATTTTTACAAGTACACTCTAAAAAATAAATGTGCGATGCCATAGAACAGGGTTCCTCAAATCTTACCCTGGAGGTCCAATGCGCTGCAGAGTTTAGCTCCAACCCTGATCAAACTCACCTACCTGTGATTCTCTAATGATCCTGAAGACCTTGATTAGCATTCTCAGGTGTGTTTGATTAGGGTTAGAGCTAAACTCTGCAGCGCATTGGACCTCCAGGGTAAGATTTGAGGATCCCTGCCATAGAAGAACGAACCATTTTTGATTCCGCAGAGAACCATTCAGTCAAAGGTTCTTTAAAGAACCATTTCTTGCTTACCTTTTTATAATCTGAAGAACCTTATTTGCCACAAAGTATGTTTTGTGAAACAGAAAGATTATTCAGATGTTGAAGGTTCTTTATGGAACCATTTAATGTAAATGAGTAAATGTAAAAAAGTTCCCCATGCAGATTTTGGTCATTTGATCACACAGATTCTCCACACTGATTTACAAAAAGCTGCTGGCTTTGTCTGAGCCGTGTTTTGTGCTTTATACATTGCATATATAATATCAAATGTGGTCCTTTACCACAAAACCAGTCTTGAGTAGCACGGTTGTTTTTGTAGCAATAGCCAACAATACATTGTATGGGTCAAAATGATCAATTTTTTCTTTTATGCCAAAAATCATTAGGATATTAAGTAAAAATTGTGTTCCATGAAGATATTTTGTACATTTCCAACCGTAAATATATCAACACTTATTTTTTGATTAGTAATATGCATTGCTAAGAACTTCATTTGGACAACTTTATAAAGGCGATTTTCTCAATATTAGGTTTTTTTGCACCCTCAGATTCCAGATTTTCAAATAACTGTATCTCGGCCAAATAATGTCCTATCCTAACAAACCATACAACAATGGAAAGCTTATTTATTCAGTTTCAGATGATGTATAAATCTCAATTTTAAAACTTGACTCTTATTTTGTTGCCCAGGGTCACATATGTATTTCTTGGCCCACAAAATGTTGTTGAAATTTTGCTAAAGCAGATACATTGCATGTTGATTTCCGAAGCTATTTCTATAATAACTTTCAAAAAACACTGGGGACAATGTTGACTTTGGTGAAATCATGAACAGATATGTTCTCTACTGAAAAACTTTTTCCTTTTTCGTTTTAATTAGAAAATACTTCAATCCAGGCTGGAAATACATGAAAATACATACTTGTGGCAACATTTCTGGAACACCGATATTATGTACCTTACTGCACATTTCATGGCAGTTTCAAGTGAAAGCGAAATTTAAAGTCAGTGGCGCTAAAACATGTTCAATATGTGAACGTGGGCACATTTTTATGATGCTGGTACAGGCACGAATTGCTTTGTTTTTTATTAAGCTGGTACATACAGTTGAGGTCAAAAGTTTACACCCCCTTTCAGAATCTGCAAAATGACATTTGACCAAAAGAAGAGGAATCATACAAAAAGCATGTTATTGTTTATTTAGTACTGACCTGATTAAGATATGTTACATAAAATATATTGACCACATATAGACCATATATAGTCCACAAGAGCAAATAATAGTAGAATTTATAAAAATGACTCCACATTCAAAAGTTTGCATCCCCTTGATACTTTCTTATTTGAATGATCCACAGCTGTTTTTTGTTTATTTTAGTTTATTTATAGTTGTGTATTTTATTTTTTATTTTTTCATGAGTACCCTGTTTGTCCTAAACAGTTAAACTGTCCACTGTTCTTCAGAAAAAAAATCCTTTAGGTCCCACAAATTCTTTGGTTTTGCAGCAGTATTTGAACTGAGGGACTCATATGCAGCTGTTACAGAAGGTTAAAACACTTACTGATGCTTAAGAAGAAAAAACAATGCATTAAGAGCCAGGGGTGAAAAGTTTTGAACAGAATTAAGATGTGTACATTTTTTTTTCTTATTTTGCCTAAATATAATATTATTTTCATTTAGTACTGCCTTTCAGAGGCTGCAGAAGATACTTACACGTTTCCCAGAAGACAAAATAAGTTAAATTTAGCCTGACCTTTAAATTCAAAAAGTTTTTACTCCCCAGCTCTAACTGCATCGTGTGTCTTTCTGAAGCATCAGTGAATGTTTTAACCTTCTGTAATAGTTGTATATGAGTCCCTCAGTTGTCCTCAGTGTAAAAACTCCACAAAAATGTTGTAAAACCAAAGAATTTGTGGGACCTGAAGGATTTTTTTTTTTCTGAAGAATAGCAGGCAGTTTAATTGTTCAGGACAAACGAGGGACTCATGGACAAACAGCTGTGGATCATTCAGGTAAGAACACAGTATAAGAATCAAGAGGATGTAAACTTTTAAACAGAGTCAATTTTATAAATTCAACTATTATTTTCTCTTGTGGACTATATGTAAACATCTTTTTATGTGAAATATCTTATTCAGGTCAGTACTAAATAAATAATACCATGCATTTTGTATGATCCTCTTATTTTGGTAAAATAATTAACATTTTGCAGATTCTGAAACGGGAATGTAAACTTTTGAACTCAACTGTATTTACTATATGGAAACTATAAGTGTTACAGAAACGGGCCTTTTCAAGTATTTTTGACAAATATCCAGTTTAAGCCCCACTCATATACAATTTTATTCGAATCAAGATTAAAACCTTACTTATTATTAAAACTTATTTTGTTTCAGCTATAGTTGCCAATATATGCAACACTTTCATTTAAAGTAATAAAATTAAATTTAAAAAATGCAACTAAAAAAATGAAAGCTAAAAGGTAAAGTCTAAAAAATATAATTAATTTGAAATATTAATACTAAAATAACACTTATCCAAATACAGATACACATTCTTACACAGATAGAAGCCGCAACACAGAATGCAGGAGTCTCAATATACCTTTTAGAAAGCTATTTTTACCTTGACACTATGCTTTAAAAACACAGTGCTCATGCTGTGAGACTCTGAAAAAACAGCGAGATGACTAAAACATCCATATGCACCTGTAGACCTCTTAAAATGGTGGCGCCAGGGTGTATTTTGTGATAATGAGCGTCGGTATCTCTCTGTGAATGTTTGTTATGATCGCCCAAACATACATGCAGGAAATCCAACAACCTGCATTCATTTTCTCATCATTTATTGAAATCAGTTGAATATCTCTCAATGCTACCAGCCTGACAAAGGCACAAGAGAAACAAGCCCAGAAGCTTTCTTTCAGGTTTGTTTATCACAGCGCCACCCCGCCGCTAAACCGCATTACATCGCATCATTTTTGGAGAGCTATCGTGTTATTCATCCACCCTCTCCCGAATGCAAATCCAGCACTCAAACACTGAGGTGGTGGCTATGTAGGTCACTTCCTCCTCCTCACAGGAAAAAGGAACTCCACACAGGAGCACACGTTCTTATTATAGCACACAATCACGCACACACAGCAGATAAACCAGCTTCGGTCCGTAACGCAGGCTTGCTAATTCTCCAATCGTGGACCCAGTGGCTCAGACAGAGGTAATAACAAACTAGTGAGAGAGGAGGAGGTGGAGTAGAGACGGATATTTTCTTCTCCAGAGGAAGGAGGGGGCTGCAAACACCGCTGGGAAACGGTCTACCGCCAGGCTCCCTGAAATAACTCCTCTTCGCTCCGTTGTGAGAGTGTGGGAGGAATATTCATACACTGCTCAGGCTGGAGATGTGCTTGAATAATTACAGTGTTCAATTACATTTGCATCGCCAAGATGGCTTCTGGTAATAACAACAACAACAACATGAAAACACATTCTAATAATTACTGTGCATAAAACACTAATAATGACTTAAAATGCAAGCCAGAGCAAATGTGAACCAAAGCTTGCATGGGAGCAAAACGATCATTAAATGGATCCGCAAACTTGAGCTTCTTGACCAAATTATTGTGTGTGCAGTGATAAAGCCAGCGGCTCTGACTACTGCAGTAGGTCTCTGCATGGGCAAAATTGATTTGACCAACAAATGTACAGTCACATATTGCAATATGCAGTAGTAATATTTCATAAGAACTGCAATAATATGTGCACTGTTAGAAATAATACATGCATACTAGTAATGAATGTAATAACGTGGCAAATACCATACGATGTAGATGTTTCAGTTCCAGTTCTAAATTTAGAATGTATTTTGTCCAAATTTAAGATTTTAATATTTGTGCATGAAAATGTTTGTGAGCAAATTTTATGCACAAAACCACCTCTATGTATACAGTAGTCAACATTCGAAGTGGATCAAAACCTTTCATCAAATTTGTCCTAAAACCAAAAAGAATACCTGTTCTTATCTTAGGACAACTTTTGATTAACTTTTTTGATCCACTTCGAATGTTGACTACTGTAGGTCATAAATATAGGTTCATTCACTATAATTGTTTGTATTTCTCATGCACTTCTCACTGACAATTTCCACAAAGAAACTCACTGTGCACACTAATTTCTTTTTAACCTTGTTTTAATGGTAATGAATGCATAATATTCTAAATGAGCGACCACATGCCTAAGGTTAGTCATTGTCATAAACACACCCATACCATCTCCATATACAGGCTTTCTGCACAGTTTGTAGTCATTTGTCACTCTTAGCAAACATGCAATGCTCTCTAAAGATGCGCATATCCTACAGCAATAAGGATAAGATCCTCCAGCAATGTCAAGTGTGCCCTCCTCAAAAGCACATCTATTTTATATACGCACTTCATACGTTTCAAAGGCTTTTATTGACAATTACATGACATTTATGCAAAGAGTCAGTATTTGCAGTGTTGGCCCTTCTTTTTCAGGACCTCTGCAATTCGACTGGGCATGCTCTCAATCAACTTCTGGGCCAAATCCTGACTGATAGCAACCCATTCTTTCATAATCACTTTTAGTTTGTCCACCCGCCTCTTGAGGATTGACCACAAGTTCTCAATGGGATTAAGATCTGGGGAGTTTCCAGGCCATGGACCCAAAATGTCAACGTTTTGGTCCCCGAGCCACTTAGTTATCACTTTTGCCTTGAAAAATCTTAAAATTAATTTCATTTTCTAATTTCTAAATGCTTGTTACTGATCTTCTTTCATGTTAATGAGATTCATCTATGCACTTCACTTCCAAAAAAAAAAAAAAAAAATTCATAGTGGCTTTAACGCATTTGTGAAGCCATTGGGAATATGTGATTTTTGCATTAATTAAAAATACTTTAGTATTTTTAGTGCAAATCTAGTGAATCAAGACTTGCTTGAAAACATTCATGCACAGACTTATAGACACAAATTTGTGTATGTGATTGGCTGGGAATAAGACCTATTATTGGTGTGTTGCTGTTATAGCTGTTATACAGCATGTTCTTGAGCTCCAGACAGATGACCTAAAAGCTCAGTCGTACTGGTTGGTGAAAATCCACCGACTCTCTGGAGAAGAATCTTTTTTTACTGTTGGACATATATTTACTCTAAATTTTTCAATGTGTGTGACATACATGATACGTGCAGCAATCTATCTGCAATACAGTTAAATGGCAGAACATATTGTACCATCAACACCGACAGACCAAGGAGAACAGCCTCAACAGTGCAGTATATTCATTATACCCTTGAACACACTGGACTCGAGGTTATGTGATGAGGAAAGTTACTGCAGAGGCACAGGATCACTGTTAGGACAGAAATGGCTCTTGTTTGAAAGCAATCAATGGCTGTAAGCCAGAACTCTGTAGAAGAAGAGCTCTCCATCTAACTCACTCCTCTGAGGCTATATCGCTGGAGACAACGGACATGAGAAATGAACGCAATTACGCTATTCCACAACCAATTATATGTTCAATATGTTGGCTAAAGCCCATAAATATCACACTTTGCACACTTTTTAATCAGCACAATGAAGCTCATGTAAGACAAAGCATGTGGCGTATTCATATTCTGGCCTGTTGTGTCAAACCAAAGTGCACTTTTGTGCTAATTGTCATGTTGCAGCATTTGTTATATGGCAACTAAGTCCAGCTGGATGATGCCACTTATGAGCTCAAAAATTGTCAGAATATCAAAAAATTTTAGCCTGAGAAAATTAAAGTGATAGTTCACCCAAAATGAAAATTAGACTTTTTTTTTTTAATAGTAAAATCAATGTGTATTTTTGTTCAATAATATTCTTGATTATTATGATACTTATTTTATGATACTATGCAATAATTATACAATTTTTAGGAGGCATGTTTTCCACTGTCATTCTTATGGAAGCCCATTTCCGCCACTGAATAAAAAATTTAAAAAGTTATTGCAACTTTTTATCTCATAATTGTGACTTTTTTTTATCAGAATTGTAAAACATAAACTCACAACCGCCAGTTATAAAGTCAAAATTGCAAAAAATAAGTTAATAAATAAAATGGTCAAAATAAGGTCTGTATTCCGTGATATAAACTCGCTATTGCAAGAAAAATGTCAGAATTGTGAGATAAAAAGTTACAATTGCGAGTCAGAACTGTGACTTTATATTCAGAGAAATTCGCAATTCTGAGAAATAAAGTTGCAGTTGCGTGATAAAAACTCAACAGTTACGAGTTAAGTAAGAATTGTGAGATATAAACTCACAATTCTCTGAACATATCAGATTTTCTCATCAGAATCGGACTATATAACTCACAATTGCGACTTTATATCTCACAATTCTGACTTTAGAGATCGCAGTTGTGAGTCAGAAAAAAAGTCAGAATTGCGAGAAAAAAAGTATGTAAAATATAAACTCACAATTGCAAGTTATAAAGTCAAAATTGCAAAAAAATCGTCAAAATAAGGTCTGTATTGCGTGATATAAACTCGCTATTGCAAGAAAAATGTCAGAATTGTGAGATAAAAAGTCGCAATTACGTTTAATTTCCGTTTAGATTTTTTTATTCAGTGGTGGAAACTGGCTTTCATTCTTCATCCCATTCTGATGATCAAAAAAATTGTAAATAAATAAAATTCAAAACATAACATTTTTGTGTCAGTTCAGACTGAAGAAGCTGAAAAAATGTATCATTCTTATGAAGTATTCTGTAGAATCTTTGCTTTTGCATAGAACAAACTCCCTGAGCTGAAAATTATAACAATGTATATTTTAGTGCCTGTAAATATAAAAAACATAACATCGGGCTGGACCAAATTTTAAGTATTTATTTCAATGAAAATCTTCTCCTCCACTGCAGCGTTTCGATCTGTCAATGCTCATATTGAAACGAGCTTGTGCCAAAGAGAGCACGCACATTTTAATAGCTGGAGGTTTATGCAAAAATCAAGTAATAGAGAAAGCAGCATGAGGACTGATGAACACTTGATAGGCTGAACGTGTGGCTTCCGTTGGCAGTCTCTCCCCATCTGCGTATCGTTTGTCACTCAAAGTGGCTGTCCACATTCACAGCAGAGAAACGGCAAAAGCTTCTGGTCTCGTATGAATACAAATATGCAGTGCCATTCACTGCTATCAAGCTAACACAATTAAAGCCGCTGTGAGTCATTTCAGCTCCACTAGCGGCACCAAATGGAATTGCAAAAATAATATTTTTTATCCAAACTAGATTTCCAAAACACATTTAAACCGCTCCCAAACGTCTAGTACTTCCCCAAAACCACATCAAACTCAGACTTTAGACAGTTGTTTCACCAAAAATGACACTTCACCTCCTTTTATCCTGAAAGCAGTGACGAGACACAAGACAGTAATTTAATGACACTAGTGCCGCTCTCATTACTCGCCTGCTCTGTAGCGTCCTTCACTCACAGAACAAGGTGAAACACTGAAGACTTATACAACCTGTCTGTAAATCTTCCAGCTTTAGTTGTTGGCCATTTTTATACTGACAAAACTGGACTTAAGAATGAACATTTGTGTTGAAGTATTATGACAGACTATGACAATTCCATCACCATGATGATTTACATGTACTCCCTGCTGAAAAAAACAGCTAAAACCAGACTAGTCTGATTGGCTGGTTTTAGCTGGTCTCCTAGCCTGGGAAAGTGGCCGAAACCTCTCTAAAACCAGCCTGCTGGTTTCAGCTGTTTTTTTCAGGGAAATGTGACTTTTTCTCTCTAAATTGCGAGTTTATGTCGCACAGTTGTTACTTCTTCACTTTTTTCACTTCAACTGTGACTTCTTTTCTCAGAATTGCGAGTTTATATCTCACAATTGGGACTTTTTTATCAGAATTGCAAGTTCATATCTCACAATTGACGATATGCATGGAGCGTTCTTTAGAACTTCCGCATAATGATAAGCCAGCTTGAAGCTCATTTTATATGTGCTCTACACTCTTGAGACTCCTCTACTGCCTCGTTCTTATCAGAAACTGAGAATATTAATAATTGCAACATTGTAAATAATGATAGAGGCATGAACATTCAGTTTCATATTATTTCCCTGCTGAAAAAAGCAGCTAAAACCAGCTTAGGCTGGTTGGCTGGTCTTAGCTGGTTTAAGCTGGAAGTAGTTGGTTGTAGCTGGTCTTCCAGCCTGACCAGCTAAGACCAGCCTGGCCAAGCTGGGAAAGTGGCCAAACCCCCTCTAAAACCAGCCTGCTGACCAGCTATGACCAGCTAAATCCAACCTGCAACTTTACATCTCACAATTCTGACTTTATAACTCACAATTGTAAGTTTATACCTCACAATTCTGAGAAAAAGTCACAATTACCTTTTTTAATTTTTTTTTATTCAGTGGTGGAAACTGGCTTCCATTCTCCATCTCATTCTGATGGTCAAAAATAAATTAAATTCAAGCATAACATTTTCTAGAAATCTGGAAAGAATCTGAATGTGTATCACGGTTTCCACAAAAATATTGCGCAGCACAACTGTTTTCAACATTGATAATAATCAGAAATGTTTCTTAAGCAGCAAATCAGCATATTAGAATAGTTTCTGAAGGATCATGTGACACTGAAGACTGGAGTAATGATGCTGAAAATTCAGCTTTGATCACAGCAATTACAATTTTAACATATACTCACATAGAAAAGCCATTGTAACTGTAGTAATATTTCACAATATTACTGTTTGAACTGTAATTTTAATCAAATAAATACAGCTTTGCTGAGCAGAAGAGACTTACCGGCCCCCAAACCTTTGAACATTTGCGTAGTTGTGAAACTTGGAATAACCGTTATCAGGAAAATGCCAATATGTCATTCTCAGGCAGAGCCATTATCCAAACACAGCAGGACACTAGTCAACTAGTGCAATGGATTCAAAAACATTATGCTTTTGAAATGCAAATAATCTGAAAAAGAGACGTAAACTGAGAGAAGCAGCCACGCAGCGAGAGTCATATGAAATAATCTTTCCCATGAGGATTGCACAAATAGAGAAACACTGAGTTCAGAAATATTCCCAAGGCCATCCCAATAGCCTCTGATTACTCATTCCCAGCCAGCCCTTCCGCATTCCTCCGATCGCTCCCTCTGTTTGCTCGTTCCTTTCATTTGCTGGGGTTTATTTCTGAATGCTAATCAGAGCTCTTGTGAAGGTAATCATCACCTGGGCTCCCCAAGGGCCGCTCTCTCACACAAGAGACAGAAATAAATTATTAAATGAAATCTAATTTCATTTAATTCATTTGCGAGCAGCTGAATCCAATTTTGGCTGGGCCCTCTGGGAACCGCACAACAGTGACCCTGTGGTTTTAATATTGAATGTATTCAATAGATTTAACAGTATTTAAATACGACAGATACAAATATGCACCACTGAAAACACATGAGAGAGATGCGACCAGATAGAGACAGCAATCAAATCATTATATCACAGAACTATAATACACTCATAAATGACAGTCACTGTCCTGCTGTGAGAAAATGACATTAAGCGGTGACCTGATCAGTCTGCTGCATTACTGTACTGCACTGGATCCAGACTGTGCTACAGTTTTGCTCTGACAAAATAGCGACTGCATACTTTTTCCAAAGTATTTTTCCCACTCTTTTGAGGAAGTTGGCTGGTTTATAGTTTTAAAAGTTTAAAATATTAGTATTTTTCCTTACACAGACCTATTGTTTTGTCTTCAGAATACACTGATTCATCCACTGGGGTTGTATGGACTACAATTTAATGTAAAAAGCATATTTTGGTAAATAAAGGCATATATATATATATATATATATATATATATATATATGCCGCTCAAAAGTTTGGGATCAGTAGCGTTTTTAATGTTTTTTTAAAAAAGACTCTTATGCTCATCAAAGTTCCATTTATTTGTGCTGCTTAATATTGTTTTGGAACCTGTGATAATTTATTCAGGATTCTTTGATAAATAAAACGTTACTTTACTATCACTTTTTATCAATTTAACACATCCTTGCTGAATAAAAGTATTAACTTCTTTCAAAAAGGGAAAGAAAGAAAAAATTTACTGACCCCAAACTTTGAAAGAGGTATGTATTGTTACAATATTGTTTCCTATTTTAAATATATGCTGTTGTTTTTAATGTTTTATTGATCAAAGAATCCTGAAAAAAGTTTCACAGGTTCTAAAACAATATTAAGCAGCACAACGGTTTCCAACACTGATAATAAATCAGCGTATTAGAATGATTTCTGAAGGATCATGTGACACTGAAGACTGGAGGAATGATGCTGAAAATTCAGCTTTGCATCACGAGAATAAATTACATTTTAAAGTATATTAACATTGAAAAATCACTATTTTAAATTGCATTAACATTTCACAACATTAATTTTTTTCTGTATTTTTAATCAAATATACACAGCCTTGATGAGCAGAAAAGTGTCTTTTAAAAAGCATTAAAAATCTTACTGATCAGTTTTTAAATGTGGATAAAGACCAACTTGACCATCTGCTAAATTTCACAGCAGTCGCTGTTGAGCTCTTTTCTCAATTCTGTTTCCACAATAACAGCACCTTCTCTGATTGGTGGATCTCTCTTTGGGATTATGGGTAGTGAAGTCTACTGGAAATGATGCAGTTCAGAAATTCAAAACTGTCACTGAATGATCTCAGAGCTCATGGTGGGTCTGTGTTTAGAGATTTAGATGTTAATCGTTCTGAATAGAGAAAATGAATAGTATTTGTACTCCCAAAATCAGACTGAGCTCTATTAAATTTTCTGAACTTTAAATAGGAACTTTCCATAAGTGAATACAACCATACATGGAGATGCATTCTGGAGATGACTCCATGCACACTCACATCCGGCACATCCACATTAAAGAGCAGGGGCAGCAGGGCTTGTGACAGACCATGGAGGGTTAAAATCCCTAAACTCCAAATGGATTTAACCTCCCTGCATCACTGACAACAGACCGTGTACGTAAAGAATCCGCCGTGCCACTCGAGACAACGAGCGCTGACATTATGCATTCAGAGACTCATTCCGCCGGCCCTGGTATTGACGGATCGGACCGCGGCCGTCCCTTGGCAGCCTGAGATGTGGAGAGTCAAGCTGCAATTAAAAGAGACTGTCACTGGAGGTGCTTTAACGAACGCTCGCCTCGCAATTACAGGCGGAGGAGAGGAGAGCCAGATAAGGAGAGAAGGACATCAAATCTTGCTCTTTAATTAAAGCTGTTTTATGGGAAACATACAGGGGTAATTAGGCTTTCTCTGACAGCTCCACAGAGCATTGCTTTTGTTACAGCGTACATGATAAGACACATAATCATAATTAATCTTCAGGCTTCTGATTTCCCACAGCACCAAACAGAACACGCAAAAAACACAAGAACACAGATATCTGCGTTCATATTCACTAATGTGGGTGTTGATGAGCTCAATAAATCGTCAGGTGTTAGGAAATAACCACACAAGCACAGTAAAGGGTAACAGCACAGCTGCTGCAGACGTCTGACGCCATAGAGTTTACTTAAAGAGTCCCATATAAAGTCAAACCAGGATTTCACTCGTCCACATCTGCAGAAGCTGGAAATGTGAGTTTATCCTGGGAAAAAAGAGCGACTGCTGTTATTTCTTACACAGACCCATTGTGGAATATCATCAATACATGTCCCCGTTTTCCACCATTCGGTTGCTCACCTGCTCTACAGTAGGATGCGGTATTTGAGGGCTCGAGGGACTCTATTAATCACCAGCCGGCCGTCATAGCTGAGGGAAGCGAACAGCCAGGGGTCTGCAGCAGACCACTCCACCGCATACACGCTATCCTCGTGCTCCTCATATGTGGCAATGATGCTGTCCTGCAGGGGCTCTTTCCCCCTTTACACAACATACATGGGCAGAGTAAGTCATACTGGTTATATATGGTTCAGTGTAACTGAATCAAACCAAACTCAACTGCATTGACGTACTGAATAGCATTAAATACTAAAATTGAAATTGCATTGAATTGTACTAAATGCAATTAAATAACTGGAATGAACTTAACTAGTCTGAAATAAATTATATTGACTGAATAGAATTGAATAGAAAATGAATAGAATTGTGGTGAACTAAATTGAAAATAACATGTATTTTGTGAAATTTAACTGAATCAAACTGGAATAAAAAAAAATAAAAAAAATACTGAGCTAGACTTAACTGACCTGATATATACTATGCTAAACTAGAGTGAAATGAATAGAATTATACTGAAATCATTAAAAAACAACAAATGCATTTTGTGGAATTTTACTTAATCAAACTGGGCTGAAAAAACTAAAGAAGTAAACTAACCTGACCTAATTCTAG
This sequence comes from Garra rufa, assembly GCF_049309525.1. Lineage (NCBI taxonomy): Eukaryota > Metazoa > Chordata > Actinopteri > Cypriniformes > Cyprinidae > Garra > Garra rufa. The sequence continues at coordinate 40,373,710 of NC_133381.1, forward strand.
TAAACTGGCCTTAAATTAATAGAATTGTACTAAACTTAATTAAAACATATGCAAACAAAAGTATCCTAAACTGGATTAAATTGAACAATTAGTTGAACAAAATTGAAATAAAGACTATATTTTGTGGAATTTAACTGATTCAAACTGGACTGAGAAGTACTAAACGAGATTCCTAATTGTACTAAATTGATTTGAAATAAACTATATATATATGTAGTGGGTAGAAGTGGGTAGAATTAAATTGAGCTGTACTCATTTAACTGCATCAAACTGGACTGAAAATACTGGGCTAGACTGAATTGAACTGAGCTCAACTTATTGTACTAAACTGGACTAAAATAAATAGAAATGTATAGAATTGTACTGACCTCAATTGAACAGAACAAATGTATTTCCCAGAGTTTAACTGAATAAAAATGAACTGAAAAATACTGAGCTGGGATGAAATAAACAGAATTGTACTGAACTCATTTGAAATGAATTAAAGTATTTTGTGGAATTTAACTGAATCAGACTGGAATTTAAAAAATACTGAACTAGATTAAACTGAACTGACCTGAAATAAATTCTACTGAACTGGACTGAAATAGAATTGTACTAAAATTAATTGAAAAGAACACATGCACTGTGGTCAATATAACTCAATCAAACTTGACTTAAAAAATACTGAGCCAGATTCAACCAAACTGACATGATCTGAAATTCTGACAATTCTACTGAACTGGAAATTAACAGAATTGTACTGAATTAATTTGAAAAGAACGAATGTATTTTGTGGAGTTTAGCTGAATCAAACTAGACTGAAAAATATTAAGCTAGATTGAACAGAACAGACATGAACTAAATTCTACTGAACTGGGTTGAAATAATTAGAATTGTACTGAACTCATTTGAAAAGAACTCAAGCATTCTGGGACTTTAACTCCATCAAACTTGACTTAAAAAATACTGAACTAGATTAAACTGAAGTGACGTGATCTAAATTCTACTGAACTGGAAATGAATAGAATTGTACTGAACTCATATGAAAAGAATGAATTTATTTTCTAGAATTTAACTGAATCAGACAGGACCGAAAAATACTGAGCTAGATTGAACTGAACTGACCTGAAATAAATTATACTGAACTGAACTGAAATAAACAGAATTGTACTAAACTTAATTGAAAGGAACACATGCACTGTGTGCAATTTAACTCACTCAATCAAACTTGACTGAAAAATACAGAGCTAGATTGAACTGAACAGACATGAACTCAATTCTGCTTACCTGGACTGAAATACATAGAATTGTACTAAACTCAATTGAAAAGAACACATGCATCAACACAATCTAACTTGGCTTAAAAAATACTAAACTAGATTCAACTGAACAGATGCGATGAAAATTCTACTGAACTGGAAATGAATAGAACTGTACTGAACTCATTCGAAAAGAACGAATGTATTTTGTGGAATTTAACTGAATCAAACTGGACTGAAAAACATCCAGCTAGATTGAACAGAACCAACCTGAAATAAATTCTACTGAACTGGATTCTGATGAACAGAAAAGAACATTGAAAAGAACACAAGTATTTAATGCAATTTACCTGAACCAAACTAGACTGAAAAACTAGGTAGTATTAAACTGAACTGACCTGAACTAAACTATATATTGAAATAGACTGAAACGAATAGAACTAAACTGAATTATCAATGAACTGAGATGAAGTGAATTATGCTGAACTCATTTGAAAAGAACGAATGTATTTTTTGGAATTTAACTGAATCAAACTAGACTGAAAAATACTGAACTAGATTGAACTGAACAGACATGAGCTAAATTTACTGAACTGGGTTGAAATAAATAGAATTGCACTGAACTAATTTGAAAAGAACACATGCATTCTGTGCAATTTAACTCAAACTTGACTTAAATACTGAGCTAGATTGAACTGAACAGACATGAACTAAATTTACTGAACTGGGTTGAAATAAATAGAATTGTACTGAACTCATTTGAAAAGAACATGCATTGAGTGCAATTTAACTCAAACTTGACTTAAAAAATACTGAACTAGATTGAACTGAACAGACATGAACTAAATTTACTGAACTGGGTTGAAATAAATAGAATTGCACTGAACTAATTTGAAAAGAACATGCATTGAGTGCAATTTAACTCAAACTTGACTTAAAAAATACTGAGCTAGATTGAACTGAACAGACATGAACTAAATTTACTGAACTGGGTTGAAATAAATAGAATTGTACTGAACTCATTTGAAAAGAACATGCATTGAGTGCAATTTAACTCAAACTTGACTTAAAAAATACTGAGCTAGATTGAACTGAACAGACATGAACTAAATTTACTGAACTGGGTTGAAATAAATAGAATTGTACTGAACTCATTTGAAAAGAACACATGCATTGTGTGCAATTTAACTCAAACCTGACTTAAAAATACTGAACTAGATTGAACTGAACAGACATGAACTAAATTTACTGAACTGGGTTGAAATAAATAGAATTGTACTGAACTCATTTGAAAAGAACACATGCATTGTGTGCAATTTAACTCAAACTTGACTTAAAAATACTGAACTAGATTGAACTGAACAGACATGAACTAAATTTACTGAACTGGGTTGAAATAAATAGAATTGTACTGAACTCATTTGAAAAGAACACATGCATTGTGTGCAATTTAACTCAAACCTGACTTAAAAATACTGAACTAGATTGAACTGAACAGACATGAACTAAATTTACTGAACTGGGTTGAAATAAATAGAATTGTACTGAACTCATTTGAAAAGAACACATGCATTGTGTGCAATTTAACTCAAACTTGACTTAAAAATACTGAACTAGATTGAACTGAACAGACATGAACTAAATTTACTGAACTGGGTTGAAATAAATAGAATTGCACTGAACTAATTTGAAAAGAACACATGCATTGTGCGCAATTTAACTCAAACTTGACTTAAAAAATACTGAACTAGATTGAACTGAACAGACATGAACTAAATTTACTGAACTGGGTTGAAATAAATAGAATTGTACTGAACTCATTTGAAAAGAACATGCATTGAGTGCAATTTAACTCAAACTTGACTTAAAAAATACTGAGCTAGATTGAACTGAACAGACATGAACTAAATTTACTGAACTGGGTTGAAATAAATAGAATTGTACTGAACTCATTTGAAAAGAACATGCATTGTGTGCAATTTAACTCAAACCTGACTTAAAAAATACTGAGCTAGACTAAACAGAACCAATCTGAAATAAATTCTACTGAATTGGATTCTGATGAACAGGACTGAACTGAACTGAACTCAATTAAAGAAGAACAGTATTTAATGGAATTTAACCAAATCAAACTAGTCTGAAAAACAGCCTACTGAAATGAATAGAAGTAAACTGAATTATCAATGAACTGAGAAGAAGTGAATTGTACTAAACTCAACTGAAAAGAACATGTCAATTTGTTTATATAGAAATTCCGAGGACACAAAAAAAGCTCAGGTTGGAGGTAAAAGAAAGACAGAAAGGGCTGTGTACTTGTCTTCCTGCTGGTTCTCCTCGTTGTCACTGAGGTCGTCGTCGTCCACCAGGTGTCCGAACGGCTCCGAGGAGATGGACACCATGTTGGACAGGATGACCCTGCTGTCGCTGCTGCCGGTGAGCAGCAGCTGGTCGTGAGAGTGATTGTACCTCACACTCCACACCCTGAAACACAAAGCACAGCGTCAAACTCGCCCGCATTCCTGCCCTCGCTCTTCCACATCACCAACGACACACAGACTTATTTCTCCTTTCTCTTCCTCCATCTCTATAAGCCTCGGGCACGGCTCAGAAAAGTATCCGAGCCCTCATAGCCAGGGATTGTGGGAGGATAACTCAGCTGTCAGCAGTAAAATCTGGCTCAGTCAAGACTTCTCACTAACTAATCTGTCTCCTATCCCAAAATATTCCCTAATACCTCCCAGCCCGAGGCTCAGCCGAACCTCTGTCGCTGCAAACACAAGAAATGAGAAACATGTACGGGACGCTGTTGTTGTGGCTCTTTCCTATCTAAATAGGATCAAAACGGCTCTGATTGATCCGGCGCCTCTATCTTTAAGAGATAGCATCCTGTGGCTGACATGCTATCATGCCTTGATTGGTGCGCGCGTGTGCATGTGCGCACAGAAAGCGATACGCGCGATTCTGAGGCAATTATATCCAGTGACTCACACCTACGAGGAGATACTCTCTCACAATCACACGCACACACTCTCCCCTTTCTCCACTGAAACAGATCTGCAGTGAGCTAAATCGAGCTACGCTAACACACCCTGAAGCACAACAACACACAACTATAGCATCAGCAAGATGTAAGAGCACAGATATACACACACTAATTAAAATACTGTCTTTTACATTTAAGATAACCATGTTGAAACCTGACACGCGCAGATAAAATAGCACAGGAAGGCTGGCTTTGAATGCCGCTGGTTTCAAGGAGGATGTGAGAGATCATGCGAACACAAGCTTTAAACCTCACGGAAAAACGATTATCTTTGATGTGACTGAAATACAATTATAAATGTGTCTGGAAAGGTAAGTCGTATTAGAGAGATTAACGGCTAATTAACAGAGATCTCACACACAGGCATGCCATCTACCACTGGTATAATGAACAGAAAACAACATACAGGTAGTCTCGTTATTTGACAGATTTGATTCTGTTTGGTGTGTAATACGAAATACATTATTTAGCTGTATTTATTTATTTATTTATTTATTCTACAATGGTGTTTTAGGGCCATGTTAAAAAAAAAATCTAAGATTACGAGATTAAAGTCGGGAACTTCTGCAGGTGCTCTCAAACTATTATAACTTTAATTGCCACAATTAAATTTTCAACTCAATTCTTGTAATTTTGATTTATTCTCAAAACATTTTTACTTTATTTTCGTAATTTCAACTTAATTCTCAAAAGATTTCTATTTTATTCTTGAAATTTTGACTTAAAATGTTTTGAAAATTGACTTTATTCTTGTAAATTCGATTTTATTCTCAAAACATTTTTACTTTATTTTCGTAATTTCAATTTAATTCTCAAAAAAATTCTATTTTATTCTTGAAATTTTGACTTGAAATGTTTTGAAAATTGACTTTATTCTTGTAATTTCGATTTTATTCAAAACATTTATACTTTATTCTCATAATTTCAACTTTATTTTCGAAATATTTTGATTTTATTCTTGAAATGTTGACTTTATTCTCAAAACATTTTGACTTTATTCTTGTAAATTCGATTTTATTCTCAAAACATTTTTACTTTACTTTCGTAATTTCAACTTTATTCTAAAAAAATTCTATTTTATTCTTGAAATTTTGACTTAAAATGTTTTGAAAATTGACTTTATTCTTGTAATTTCGATTTTATTCTCAAAACATTTATACTTTATTTTTATAATTTAAACTTTATTCAAAAAAAATTCTATTTTATTCTTGAAATTTTGACTTAAAATGTTTTGAAAATTGACTTTATTCTTGTAAATTCGATTTTATTCTCAAAACATTTTTACTTTATTTTCGTAATTTCAACTTTATTCTAAAAAAAATTCTATTTTATTCTTGAAATTTTGACTTGAAATGTTTTGAAAATTGACTTTATTCTTGTAATTTCGATTTTATTCAAAGCATTTATACTTTATTCTCATAATTTCAACTTTATTTTCGAAATATTTAGATTTTATTCTTGAAATGTTGACTTTATTCTCAAAACATTTTGACTTTATTCTTGTAAATTCGATTTTATTCTCAAAACATTTTTACTTTATTTTCATAATTTCAACTTTATTCTAAAAAAAATTCTATTTTATTCTTGAAATTTTGACTTAAAATGTTTTGAAAATTTACTTTATTCTTGTAAATTCGATTTTATTCTCAAAACATTTTTACTTTATTTTCGTAATTTCAACTTTATTCTAAAAAAAATTCTATTTTATTCTTGAAATTTTGACTTGAAATGTTTTGAAAATTGACTTTATTCTTGTAATTTCGATTTTATTCAAAACATTTATACTTTATTCTCATAATTTCAACTTTATTTTCAAAATATTTAGATTTTATTCTTGAAATGTTGACTTTATTCTCAAAACATTTTGACTTTATTCTTGTAATTTCCATTTTATTCAAAACATTTATACTTTATTCTCATAATTTCAACTTTATTTTCAAAATATTTAGATTTTATTCTTGAAATGTTGACTTTATTCTCAAAACATTTTGACTTTATTCTTGTAATTTCCATTTTATTCTCGAAAACCTTTAGACTTGATTCTCGAAATTTTGACTTTATTCTCGAAATATTTCGACTTTATTCTCATTATTTTGAATTTATTCTCGAAATATTTTGTCTTTATTCTTGTAATTTTAACTTTATTCTCTAAACATTTAGACTTCGTCAAAACATTCAGACTTTTCTCAAAACATTTCAACTTCATTCTCGAAACATTTAGACTTTTTGTATTTTTGTCTTTATTCTCTAAACCTTTTGACTTTATTCTCGAAACTTCAACTTCATTTTCAAAACATTTAGACTTTATTCTCGAAACTTTGACTTTATTCTCTAAACATTTCAAATTTATTCTGGAAACATTTTGATTATTCTTGAAATTTCAACTGTATCCTCGAAAATATTTTTTATTTTTTAAACATTTAGACTTTATTCTCATAATTTAAACTTTATTCTTGAAAAATTTTGATTTTTTTTCTTGAAATTTCAATTTTATTCTCAAGACATTTATACTTTATTTTTATAATTTAAACTTTATTTTCAAAAAATTCAATTTTATTCTTGAAATTTAGATCTTATTCTCGAAACATTTGGACTTTATTCTTGTAATTTTGATCTTATTCTCGCAATTTATCGTAATTTAACTTTAATTTTAATAATTTTTCGACTTTATTCTCGTGATTTCAAATTTATTCTCGAAACATTTCGATTTTATGCTCAAAACATTTAGACTTTATTCTCAACACATTTCAACTTAATTCTTGTAATTTAATAACTTAATTCTTAATTCTAGCAACTTAATTCTATAATTGTATTCTCATAATTTCGAATTTATTCTGGAAACATTTCGATTTTATTCTCGAAATTTCAACTGTATCCTCAAAAATATTATTTTATTTTTTAAACATTTAGACTTTATTCTCATAATTGTAACTTTATTCTTGAAAAATTTTGATTTTATTCTTGAAATTTTGATTTTATTCTCAAGACATTTCGACTTTATTCTTGTAATTTCGACTTTAATCTCTAAACTTTTCGACTTTATTCTTGAAAACCTCGACTTCATTTTCTAAACATTTAGACTTGATTCTCATAATTAGTAAATCACAACTATTCTCTAAACATTTTTAAACAAATATTAACATTTTATTATTTTAATGAATGAAAGCCAATAATAACTGATAACAACTAAGCAGCAAATCAGTATATTAAAATGATTTCGGAAGGATCATGTGAAATTAGACTGGAGTAATGATGCTGAAAATTCAGCTTTGATCACAGGAATAAATTACATTTTAAAAAAATATTCACATTGAACACTGCTATTTTAAAGTGTAATAATATATCACAATATTTTTTACGTTTTATTAAATTTATATTTTTATTTAAAAAATGCAGCCTTAGAGAGCAGTAGATGCATCTGTCAAAAACATTACTTAATTATTCCAACTCACAGTATTTGAGCAGTAGTGTAAGTGTACATTGTTAGGCTTCTTGTGCCAGTGTTTGTGTGTGTTTGAGTGTATGTCTGTGTCTAACCAGTGAGAGTGCTCCTCCAGGCACTTGACGGGCTCGTTGATGTTCCGCACGTCCCAGAACTTGACTTTACAGTCGTCGCCACAGCTGGCCAGGTAATACTGCTTGTTGGGGTTGAAGTCCAAATCCCGCACCAGCTGCCCATGAGCGTTTTCAATGCAGTAGATCTGACTGTGAACAACAAAAACATCACACACTCAGACCAACGCAAATGAGAATGCAAACCAACAACTGAGACTGAGTGATGGAGAGAGCAGCACAGAATAGAACAAGTAGAACAGACTGAGTGGGAAAGCGAGAGATAAGGATAGAGCATTTCATGAATCAAAAACAGCCTGAGCGTCTGGGTCTGAAGGTCAAACCTCCATCAAGCATCGTATAAAAGTGTGACAAGCCATAAAGCACTGGCTGCTGGCGTCCTCTCGCAAGGTGATGACTTCCTAGGCTGCAGGCTGGATTTGCTTGTAAAGGTGCTCTGTGTGTGTGTGCTTTAGAGGACCTCAGGCTCATCTGTATGGACTAAACACAGTCCAGACGTATTACTACACCATCACGTCTGGATTTTTCTACTCCCATTAGCCGGCTATCTTGCCACACTCTCATTAGACAATTAACATGCTAATTAAAAATCTCATTAAAACAGGTAGTGAAATATTTGACATGTGAGAGTGTGTGGAGCTTCAATTAAGTCTCCATTCAAGTCGAGTCTAACGCAGCCGCTGGAGAGCCATGTTAACATTGAGAGTCTTGTTTTATTGAGTGGGAATATTAAATCAATAGCAGAGATCGTTAATATTTCAACTAGGGCTGCAACTAACTACTTTTCGGCCAATCAGATAATCAGACAATTATTTCTTGCAATAGATTTTGGTGTGAAAAGGCTTTTACATTTGCCAAAAATAAAACTTTTTATATGTGACCCTGGAGCACAAAACCAGTCTTAAGTCGCTGGGGTATATTTGTAGCAATAGACAAAAATACATTGCATGGGTCAAAATTTTTGATTTTTCTTTTATGCCAAAAATCATTAGGAAATTAAGTAAAGATCATGTTCCATGAAGATTTTTTTTGTAAAATTCCTACTGTAAATATATCAAAATGTAATTTTTGATTTGTAAAATGCATTGTTAAGAGCTTAATTTGGACAACTTTAAAGGTGATTTTCTCAGTATTTTGATTTTTTTGCACCCTCAGATTCCAGATTTTCAAATAGATGTATCTCGGTCAAATATTGTCCTATCCTAACAAACCATGCATCAATAGAAAGCTTATTTATTGAGCTTTCATATGATGTATAAATCTCAGTTTTGTAAAATTTAACCTTATGACTGGTTTTGTGGTCCAGGGTCACATATTAAAAACAAACAAGCAAGCCCTGCCCAGATTTAAAAAGTAACGCAAAAGTAACGTAACGCATTACTTTCCATAAAAAGTAACTAAGTAACTCAATATTGTAATGCATTACTTTTAAAAGTAACTTTCCCCAACACTGCTAACAACTATTTAGGTGATCAATCAATATGACAGTTGTTTTGGCAATTGATTACGCTGACGACTGTTTCGTTTTTAATTTTAAAATATATTTCCTTTTTTCAATCTCCTTCCATAAATTGTAAAGCATAAAATGTCTCATTTTCAGCAGTGAAACAAAAGCTGAATTCAAAAAAAGCATAAATATACAGCTTTTCATTTTCTACACTTTTATAGGATAGAAACAGCAGAGTAATAGTAGAAGAAATTTAGCCAAGCAGTAATGGCAATGCCACTGATGAGATTACGAATTTATCACATTTGCAGATAATAGTATACAAGTCTAACCTCATTGAGCAACACAGAGCCTAAATATTCTGTGCCGTCAAAGACACAACACATAACACTATGACCTTCATTGAAATTAATTTTATTTTCATTACTGATGAAGGTTCTCTAACAGTACACAGACCCAAATTAATTGATAACGCCATTGCTATTGCTGACCATCATTATCAATTTGTAGTAGTGCTTTTGATTAGTTGTTGTAGCCTTAATTCCATCATCAAAAGTTGAAAACACAGGCTCAGATTATCAGACTGTTAAATAAGTTTCCTAGAGTTGAGGTGCACAGGTTTATATCAGAAATCGTGTTTAGAAGCTAATCGAAAAATGGACTCAATGAACTCAATGAAGACTTAACTCAGACTCCAAATGAGAGACTCACGAACAACATTTTAGTCTTTAGGTCTACAAGGAGAAAACTTTCTCAGAATACTGTGACAGTGTTTAGATACAAGGCTGTTTTGTGCACTCAAATGTCCTCAGGAGTTTCGTTTCTAGAAAGATGACAGTGGTTTAGTTTTTCATCCACTGACTTCTAAGTATTTAAAACAGATTCCTTTTAAAAGCATGCCATTAAGAAATTAAATGTAATTCAAGTAAAAACTGATTTTCAGTCACACTTTATTAGGTGGCATGTACTATGTACCTATCCATTTAATACAATATACTTATTATGCACATACTTGTTGGTCCATTGTAATTACGGTAACACTTCAGGGAACACATATTCACTATTAACTAGCTGCTATTATGGATTATTAATTAGCATGCATATTACTAGCACACTGGCAGTTTATTAGTACTTAATAGTGAATATGTGTTCCCTAATCTAAAGTGTCACCATAATTACATTTAAAGTATTTAAAGAACCGCAAAACCTCTATAATCCTAACCCTAGCCCCACTCTTACTAGGTGAATTTTCCACAACAAGAAACAAGAAATAGTTATGCTGTAAATTCATAGTCTTGTGGGTATTTAATGTTCATACATAGCAGTTATGACCACTTTTTTAAATTATTATTTTTTTAAACAGTTGCTGATCTCTGTTAAGTTCTATAGTATTTATTTATTTATTTATTTATTTTTTCATACTGTGCAAATCAATTAGTTGCTGGTCCTTATTGAATTCCATGGTATTATTTTCCAAACTTTGGTCCCCATTGACATCCGTATTATTTCTTTCCATACTATGGAAGTCAAACAGTTGCTGATCTCTATTATGTTTCGTAGTTTTTTTTTTTTTTTTTTCAAACTGTATAGACCTTTTTCCTGAGTAAACGATGAGCGCCGCCATTACGAATTCTAACGTCAGATTGAATGCTTTTCTGTTCCGGTTTCCATTGGAACCCATTCAAATAGCGTCCATCTGTTTTTAATGTAGCTAACGTCCACTGCTTCGTTTCATCTACACACTCATTAAAGTGAGGCACTGACAAATGACGGTCATTGCGACATTGCCAAGTGATGGCGCTATGGAGCCATGTGCTTTTTAAAAACATTTTAATAGGTTTAACATTAGTTTATTAGCTCGGAATATACCCTAATTTGACTAGAAACAATGCAGACCGGAAATGCAAAGCATTCTTTCAGTTAAGAGTCGGACTTACTTCCGTGTTCAGGAAAAACGTCTATAAATCAAACTGTTGCTGGTCCCCACTGACTTCCCATAGTATTATTTTCTATACTTTGAAAGTCAAACAGTTGGTCACCATTGACTTCTGCTGTATTTTTCTATACTACTGAAGTCAAACAGTTGCTGGTCCCCACTTTCGTATTATTACTTTGCATATTATTATTTTCCAGACTATGGCCCCCATTGTCTTCCCTATTATATTTCCATGCTATGGAAGTCAAAATTCATGATCATCACAATTTCTGATCTCTATTAAGTTTGGCTTTTTTTCATACTTTGTAAGTTGCTGGTCCCCACTGACTCCCATAGTATTATTTATTTTCCAAACTTTGGTGCCTATTGACTTCCATATTATTACTTTCCATACTATGAAAGTCAAACACTGGCTGGTCCCTACTGTCTTCTGTATTATTTTTTCCATACTACGGAAGTCAAACAGAAGTGAAAAGTCTAATAGTTGGTGGTTGCTTTCAGAGTATGGACGTCAATGGGGACCAGCTGTTTGGTCACACATTCTTCAAAATATCTTCTTTTGAGTCCAGTAAATGATATATATATATATATATATATATATATATATATATATATATATATATATATATATATATATATATTAGTGGTGGGCATAGATTAATTTTTTTAATCTAGATTAATCTAGATTAAATCTTGAAATTAATCTAGATTAATCTAGATTAAAATGGCTAATTTGAATTCTTCTGAAAGCATTCAGAATATGTGTGCTACCCAAATAATGACTAAAAGTAAGTCTTTGAGAACGGGTTTCTCAAGCCAGGTGGCGCATTAGACCAGGCGCTCATCTCCTGTTTCCAAAATGCATTACAAACTGCTTGACAATTGCATTTAAAACACAATTAACTATACAAACTTGTGTAACCAAGTACTTCTGCGCAAAAGGCTGTACGACGTGCGCGTTCCAGTAAAATATACAGGCGCGCGGATAGCCTATCTGCGTGCATCTTCCAATAAACTGCGTTGCTTTTAGAAGCGTCAATTCAGTTGTTGCATATAGTATAATGTCTTTATTTCGGGATTATCAAAGTAAATTATAACTCAAACTTGAGATTTTACTGGGGCACAGCAGATTTTCACTGGGGCACGTGCCCCAGTAAAAAGGGTCTAGCAACGCACGCACCTGCCCTGAAGCGGCTTCATAACTGCATCCATGTCTGCGCGTCTCATTTGATGTGGTCATTTCACAGAAGTTGAAGACTCGTTCTCGCCCCCTACATTGCAATTCAACTAGATATACGTCATCCGCGCTAAAATATCAAAGTGAAAGTCATCATATCTTGCGTAGTTTAGACCCAGCTCCCAGCCCAACTTTGAGAATAGATTAACGGCGATATTTTTTTTATCGCGCGATATGAGTCTCACGTTAACGCAGCACGTTAACGCCGATAACGGCCCACCACTAATATATATATATATATATAGTGATTTATTTTAGGCTGAACTATCCCTCAAACACTAACTGCCCCTTAACATCAAGTAAAAACAAATCAAACCGCAGTTTTACAGGTTGCTCTTGACAAACGGACTAGACTTTATACTGATATTGTTGCATGCCCTCTAGTTGGCCTTCTCAAACCAAGCAGACATAACAGAGGAGACCTCTAGCAGACGGACGGGTTGCGAACTTTCTCTCTCTCCCAGTTAAGGAGCAGGGGAGGTGTCCCGAGCCACAGCCAGCGCCGACCCAGCCAAGGAAATGGAGCAAGAAATGAGGTTAGCGGCGCTGCTCCTGAGTCCTTCATGCTTGTAAATGTGAAATTGGGATCCGATCAGGCAAAGCCTGGGTGAGCACACACCACACAAAATCGGACAGAGATTAGTTTGTGTTGATCCGTAAGCCTGCGGACACGGCGCGGGCCAATCTGCATCCCCTGCCCGACGTCCCTTTCCTGGCCGCAGAAGTCATTATGAGCCGCTGTTCCGCACTGCAGCGAGGCAAGGCCGGCTGATAAATGGACGTGGCTGAGCGGATCGGGCTGCGGTTCCCCAGCGCTCATGGAGCCGGACCTCTGTTTCCATGGCAACAACCAGGCACATGACGGCAGAGCGAGACAGGCTGAATGGAAGGGCTAGAGGCCTGATGTCTGCCTCCGTCTACAAGGAAGACAGTTTAAAAGCATGTGGATTTCAAACAGCTCTTAAATGCTCTGCAGGAAATGGCACTTTCTAAAGGCTACGGGTTATTAGATAGACAGCAGGAAAGTTAAAAGGTCAGGAGACAGTCTCTGGATGTATGTAGTCTGACACATTGAGAAGACATCCAGTGTTAAAACACTGACGTGTGCGACTCACGTCGAAAAAGCAGATACAGCTGTATTTTTAATTAGTGCCTTTTTTTGCAGTAAAGATGTGATGATATTAGTCTTTCAGGGGAAAAAAAGTCTGAAGAGGATCAAAAAAATAATAATAATTTTTTTTTTACAAAATATATAATATATATGATTTTATTATGATTTATATATGTATTTTAATAAATGAATAATCAATTATTTATACTGGCATGATATTCATAACATATATTTTTATTTGTTACAAGCACATAAATAAACCAATACTGTTTTAAAACAGTTATTTTAAATTGAAAAAATATTTCACAGTATTACAGTTTTTTTCTGTATTTCTGATCAAATAAATGCAGCCTTGATGAGCATCTTTAAAAAACATTAAAAATCTTACTGATCCAAAACTTTTGAGCGGCAATGTATATTACAGCTTGTCAGTCAAACTGTATTTCGTATTGCATTTTATTAGAAATTTGTATTAAAATTTTTTTTTGAAATAATATTTCTCAATATTACAGTTTTATTTTTCAATATTTTAATCAAATAAATGCAGCCTTGATGAGCATCTTTAAAAACCATTAAAAAAAATCTTACTGATGCAAAACTTTTCAGTGGCAATGTATATTGTCAAACTGTATTTCGTATTGCATTTTATTAGAAATTTGTATTAAAAAATGTTGTATTGCATGTCTTATTTAATTTTTGGCATGGCATATTCATAACATTATATGTTTAACTACGGCAGCATGTAAATGGGTAGATTTAAATTTGTGTATTGCATATTTAAACTTTTTTTTCTTTTCTTTTATTAATCATATTATTGGCATCATATATTCAAAACATAATTATTTATAAGTTTTTGCTGAATTATTGTTAGAAATAATACATGTAGTTTGACTGACAAGCTGGAATATGCACTGCTGCTCAAAAATTTGGGATCAGTGAGATTTGTAATGGTTTTTAAAGATGCTCATCAAGGCTGCATTTATGTGATCCAAAATACAGAAAAAACTGTAATATTGTGAAATATTATTTCAATTTAAAATAACTGTTATCCATGTGAATATATTTAAAATGTAATTTATTTTACTGAATTTTCAGCATCATTCTTCCAGTCTTCAGTGTCACATGATCCTTCAGAAATCATTCTAAAAAGCTGATTTATTACCAGTTGAAAAACAGTTGTGCTGCTTAATATTTTGATGGAACCTGTGCTTTTTTCCTCAGGATTCTTTAACAAATTAAAAGCTGAAAAGAACAGTGTTTGTTTAAATTGGAAATCTTTTGTAACAATATAAACTACCAAAATGTTTTTCTTTTTTTAAAAAGAAATTAAAACTTTTATTCACCAAGGATGTGTTAAATTGATAAAAAGTGATTGCAAAGACTTATATTGTTTTAAAAATGTATATTTTGAATAAATGCTGTTCTGTTTATCTTTTCATTTATAAAGAATACCAAAAAAAGAATTACAGGTTCCAAAAAAAGATATATGAGGCAGCACAACTGTTTCCAACATTGATCATTAATAATAAATCAACATATTTTAATGATTTTTGAAAAACCAGGCACTGAAAACTGAAATAATGGCTGATAAAAATTCAGCTTTGCATGACAGGAATAAATTATATTTTAAAACGTATTAATATAGAACACAATTATTTTACAGTAATAATATTTCACTAAATTCATTTATTTTAATTTTAATGATCAAGTAAATGCAGCCTTGATGAGCACATAAGAATTCTTTAAAACAAAACATTAAAAATCTGACTGATCCCAAACTTTTGAGCGGCAGTAAGGTTAAGTTGAAATCAAGTTAAGTAAAGGTAAATAAATAAATCACATGCATGCATATAGTTTCTCATGACGCTCGAAAACCTTCATCTGGGATAGATACAGATGACAAAAAATGTTCATCACTATCAAGAGCAAAGTAAATGAATGTACGTTTGGGCATATTTGACATTATTCTTGGATAGAGAGAGAAAAAAAAGCATTTAAGCTGAAACTTTTGATGAAGCAGTTTCCGTTTAACACCTTCCTCACTGAGCTGTAAATGAATGTGCTGACGTCTCCTGAAATCAGCGCAATCAAACCGCAGGGCATGTTTTCACTCAACAGTTATCATACGACCTCAATCTATCACAGAATGCTCTTTCTAGCAGAGGATCCTCCATCAGAGTTATACAATGATCATATTAAAGTTAGCTCAACTTTGTAGGTTTAATACATAGTTTGAAATAAACTGCATTACGGATGGAAATATGACAGATCTCTCTTGTTATGACATTCATCATCATGTACGGTAACAGAAACAGCACTTTTTGAAAGAACTTTTTAGAATATAACAGTGTAGAGTCATCACCATGTTTATGTGGAAATACATAGCTTTCTGTTTTAACATTATACCATTATAATGCAATGATAATGTGATTATAACTACAGCAAGGATTCACCTCTCAAGCGTTCTGTACCTCGACACAAACGCTATTCTGTGCATCTCAAACATCATCATCTCCTGGTCTTCATTTCTCTCATCTCATCTCATCAGGTCTGACTGTTACCCAGGGATCAATAGCGCTGTGATTATTATTCCTCCAGCAGCGCTCACATGAACATTCATTTCTCACAAAGCTTCCCTGCTCACACATATACACACTGGATAACGACAGTCTGAACTTCACAACCGGTGAGGAACGGATCACTGTGTCAAACTGAGACTATTCTGATACATTTCTTTAAGATGTAATGTTTGACACTGCATTATTAGTGTTGAGAAACATCTTCAGTCTGACATTTAAAACATTCAATCAACCATATGTGACCCTGGACCACAAAACCAGTCTTAAGGAGCATGGGTAAATTTGTAGCAATAGACAAAAAGACATTAGCAATAGACATTGCATGGGTCAAAATGATCGATTTTTCTATTATGCCAAAAATCATTAATATTAAGTAAAAATCATGTTCCATGAAAATATTTTGTACATTTCCTAACATAAATGTAATCACAACTTAATTTTTGATTAGTAATATGCATTGCTAAGAACTTCTTTTGGACAACTTTAAAGGCGATTAAAATATTTAGATTTTTTTGCACCCTCAAATTCCAGATTTTAAATAGTTGTATCTCTTCCAAATACATAAACCAATAAATCAATTGAAATCTCAATTTCAAAAAATGTACCCTTATGACTGATTTTGTGGTCCAGGGTCACATATTATTTATAAATAATATAGAGTACCAGTAAAGTGAAATAAAGAGTACCAAAACTTGCCATGGAAATACCAACATCATAATGCAATTTTGGACTTTAAATGAATTTCTAGTAACTTTCCTTATGAATTACCACAAAACACTATATGCACTACTGTTCAAAAAGTCTCTTCTGCTCATTAAGACTGCATTTAATTGATCAAAAATACTGTAAAACAGTAATACTGTGAAATATTATTATTATTCAAAATAACTGTTTATTGTAATATATTTTAAAATGTAATTTATTGCTGTGATCAAAGCACAATTTTCAGCCTCATTACTCTAGTCTTCAGTGCCACATAATCCTTTAGAAATTATACTAATATGTTGATTTGCTGCTCAAAAAACATTTAGGAATATTATAAGTGTTGAAAAGTTGTGCTGATGGATATTTTGTCAAAAAAAAAAAAAAAAACAAGATAATGAGGAATCTTTGATAGAAAGTTCAAAAGAACAGAACTTATTTGAAATAGAAATCTTTTGTAACATTATAAAGTCTTTGCTGTCACTTTTGATCAATTTAATGTGTCCTTGATGAATAAAAGTATTAATTTCTGTTAAAAAAATAATCGGACCCAACATTTTTGAACTGTAGTGTACATGCCATACAATATACAGTGTCTCACAAAAGTGAGTACACCTCTTACATTTCAGCAACCATTTTAGTATATCTTCTCAAGGGACAATACTATAGACATGAAACTTGGATATATTTTAGAGTAGTCAGTGTGCAGCTTGTATAGCAGTATAGATTTATTGTCCCCAGACAAATACTCAACATACAGCCATTATTGTAAGGTTCAGTAAGACCCTGAAACCAAGTTACTCTACAGTGGTCAGGGTCATACAGAGGTTTTCCAAGATGGGTTCCATTCAGAACAGGCCTTGCAAGGGTCCATCAACGAAGCTGAGCATTTGTTTTGTGCGTCAGGGCTTCAAAAAACAGATGCATGAGTGCTGCCAGCATTGCTTTTAAGGCTGCAGAAGTAGAAGGTCAGCCTGTCAGTGCTCAGACCATACGCCGCGCACTGCAACAAGTTGGTTTGCATAGGCGTCGTCCCAGAAGGAAGCCTCACGTGAAGCTGGCTCAAAAGAAAGCCCGCAAACAGTTTGCTGAAGACAACCATGTCCAAGAGCATGAATTACTGGAACCATGTTGGAGCCATTTGTTGCCAGCTTTTTTGACAATAATGGCTGTATATTGAGTAATTTTCAGGAGACAATAAATCTATACTGATCTATACTCTAAAGGGTCATTTCTATAGTATTGTCCTTGAGAAGATGTGAGGGGTGTACTCACTTTTGTGACATACTGTATATAAATATGGTAATAATGTGTCACAGTACAATGGTACTGCCACATATACTGCCATATTCTCCTTCCATCTCTGAACTTACACAGAAAATTGTTAAAGAGATTTGAAGTTTGAATTTTATGAGTCTTGTATGGTGCAAACTCTATGGGCAATTGAAGAGAGATCTAAAAGCTACAGGATGTCATTGCAATGGTGTTCTGGATGATGCTAGTTTTTTAACCCCATTTTCCAAAGTACAGTAAGCTTCATTTGTCAGCAACAAAGAGAACTGGTACACACTGGTGCAGCTCTTGTTAACAGAAACACAATCACAACACAGTATGGTACAATAGTTTATGAGCCTGAGATGAAGGAAAACCTGATCAATTAGCCATAACAGCCTGAAGGAATTGAAAGCTCTAACACAAGCTACAGATGAAAAATCTGGTCTGGTGTTTAGGCGCTTGAAACAACTCAAAGTCTGTACAGCGAAACAGTAAAGTAACCATGCACACTGTATTTGACTGATGCTCCTCACATCTTACCTCATGCTCCGCAGGTCCCAGCCTCGGATGGCCGTGTCATTGGCCGTGGCCAGCTGTGTGCTGTTGTGATGTGGGCTCCATTTGCCTGCTGTGAACTTCAGCTGCCCTTTGCCCTCCAGAGTGGTGCTGCTCGAGATCTGTGGGAGAAGAATCGATCCACATTCATCTTAATCTATGGCTGCATATTAACAAGCAATTTGAGGCAAGCCTACTCACAATCCCTGACGGACACAGAATATACAAGTGCACATGTGCCAAAAGGACCAAATACTCTTAAAGGGAACCTTGGGTATTAAAGGTCCCATATTGTACACATTTCTGGAGGTTTATTTTAGTTGTTGATGTCCTTAAGAATATATATTTGTGGTATAAGTGCCAAAATCCATCTCAATATATTTTTACAGCTCCTTTTTTAGGAGCTCTGTCAAAAACAGGTCGATTTTGGCCCATCTAATTAATATTCATGAGCCTCTCTTCTGATTGGCCTGTTGTTTTCTGAGTGACACACAGCCAGGCCAACCACAGTTAACTACGGTCATGTATGCTTTAGCAGAGCCCAGAGCCATAGAGAGAGCCTAGCCTGCTGATACTCAACAGGATATTTCAGAATGATCATTAATGTTTTTTCTTTTTCAAACACTGAATGCAGTAAGCTACATAACTGTTGCTTTAGTAAAGCCCCTTTCACAATGCGCACTGATTCTGGAAAATTACGGGAACGAGCGCTGTGTGAACAAAAGCAAGAACCATAAAGGCAGTGTTGTAGTGATGATGCACGTTATCATGCGACTCTTCACGACGAAAAAATACGTGCAAAGTGGAATGAAGCGGCGATCAGGCAGAGCCAGCTCCTCACTATCAGCGCTGAAGCACAGTTTGTTCAGGTTAGTTTCAGTTTAGTGAAACGTACGCGTCGCATTACATCTCACATCCAAACGTCACATGTCTTTATGGGTTGTGTGTAAAGCACGCACCGATTCTGGAAAACAACTGTAAATGAACCAAATCAAACAACTCCGGAACAAATCATGGGAAACATTATCCGTGTATTTACCGGAATCGCTGTGTGAAAGAGGCTGAAGTTGACTGCCACTGGTCTCTTATATTCACGTTGTTCTGAAGCCTGTGCAATGATGTAGTTTCGACATCTATCGACTGAACAGGGTTTTCTCGACTTGTTTTCGTGTTGTTGTTGCTTAGCAATGTTATGGACACGATATTGTCTGGGTTTGACAAAAGGAGGGTGGGACGTGATTGATGCTCGGGGTGGTGACTGAAGGCAGTGACTGAGTCGATCGGACGTCACATCGTTGCGGAAGTCACAGCGGCTCGTGAAAATGAACAGCTACTTTAAGCAGGCTGTGTGCAGTTTACTGTGGATTGACTGTTTTGAAACTCATATGGTAGTTACATAGCCCCTAGACCTCAGAAAAAAGCCAGGAAATTTCGATTTTGACAATATGGGACCTTTAAGACTTTAATGGCTTAATATAATGTAAATGAAAGATTCACCTTATATTGAACAAATGGGGACGCTAGGGCTGCACGATTATGACAAAAATCATAATTGTCAATTATTCCCTTGAAATTGTAATTGTGATTGTGATTATTAATTACGATGATCACAATTTACATTGATTGATCTTTTAAATAGCTTTATACCATTGTTTGAAGCAACTGCATGCCATAATGTTAAATAAAAATAAATAAATAAACAAGCTGAAAACACTCTTCCTGAAAAACTTGCCACAAATGTCAGTGACACATTGGTTTGGATTCTTTAACTAAAATAAAAAAGTAAAAATATACATAGGGATATGCCAGTATCAATTTTCATGTTGCGATTAATTGATTATGCTTTTATCACAGTGTATCATCATGATATTAAAATTTACTTGCAAAAAAATGGTGTCATAATACAGTATAATAGGTTTAATAACCAGTGTTGTGCAAGTTACTTCCAAAACGTAATACATTATATATTACTAGTTACTGTCTTTTAATAGTAATTAGTTATATTACAATATTACTGTCTCTAAATTGTAATACGTTACACTACTTTTAAGTTACTGTTGAGTTACTTTCATCAAAATATCCACAGATTATAAAATGCCAAAAAAAAGTTTATAGCTGCTCATTATACATTAAGTTTAGGATAGCTAGCATAAAATTATAAAAACATATTTAGGTAGGCCTACCGGTATGTCTATTAATGTTACGTTGTAGTTTAGGTTAAACACAGATAAGCACAAAACTCATTAATACTTTCAGAAATAACACCGGTAAATAAAGTGAAGTGTTATAATGTACAATCATTAAACACAATGAATAGCCTATAGGCTATTTTAAATGGTTTTCAGAACAAAACAAGAATGAAGAATACAAGTTGCTAAACAAGCCAAAACGAATGAGGGTAAAAGCGAAACTAAAAACAAACGGTGTTGTTCTCGTGCAGCCTACCTCTCTCATTCTGCATCAATCCAATTAAATGTGTCCATATTCGTGATGTATTTGAATGCTAAACTATTATGTAAACCAGGATTTGTACTTAACGCGCTTATAAAACATCCTCCTCACATGAGCAAATATGTGTTTGGCCCGAGCTCAGGCTGACGGCACGGATACTATGCAGTACGCACTATTTCATTTGACCAGTGACTGTATTTTATTCTTATAATTAACAGACTGCAACTTTTGCAACGCTTTGTGTGCGTGAGGCGCCGGGGCAATCGAATAGCGGAATAACTCCGTCATTTTTGGTCATACAGATCATTTATAACTGCAGTGTGTTTACTTTTATTTCTGTCATCTTGGTTTCCTTTCCGTGAACTTTCGTAGAGCGCCACTCCACACAAAAGTGAACCAAACTCAGCAGCATATGTCACTCAGTCTTTTCGTTTTGAAAATCAGATATATCTCGCGTATTCATCCATTTTATATGCGGACTATGATTTAATAAAAACAGATTTAGTCATTTTTAGCTTATTTTTGTTGCTTATGCGCTCGTCCGTCATTTTTTCTCTTCTCCGACTCCGCAGCTCTCATCATTAGTTTAGTGTTACTGGCACCAGTCTAGATGTTTCTAGGAGTTACTCGTGCTGTTTCTCCATAACGGGAGTGCGTCCATCTCATAAATGTAGAATCCGTCTCTGCAGTCATCTCAGCCATCGAATTCCAGCAACAGGAAGACAAAATATTTTACTTGTGGACTTTTTTTAATTCACAAATTAATGTTGAGTTAAAATATGTTGATGTAACTTGCGTTACTGAGATTGTAACGAGTAATATTATTACCCAAATTGTATTAGTAATGCGTTATATTACCGCGTTACAGCAAAAAGTAATAAACTACTGTAACATATTACTTTTGTAATGCGTTACTCCCAACACTGTTAATAACTATTTTATTAAAACAAAATTAACTGAACATTTAAATACAAAAAAAGCGATACACAAAACATTTATAAAGTTAAAAAATGTACACAGATTAAGATGCAAAAGAATTATAAAGACCAACAGGTATCACTCATAGTGAAGATCTCATAGTTAACCATTGTTAATGCATTAATATTCATTTAATATTCATTCATAGCTACATTTGCTACATAAGTTATTAATCTTTGTTAAAAAATACAACTCTTAGTTCATGTCAGCTCATTAAATAACATAGTTACAACTTTTGATTTTAACTATTTGTTATTAAATTTTGGAATTACCAAAGCTTAATGAAGTTTAGAGGAATTTTTCATTGGCAGTTTATGAACTAACTAATGCTAACTAATGAAGCCCTAATGTAAAGTTTGACTGAACAGATGTGGGTCTTTAGGAAGTTTTATTCATCCACAGGCATCCTCCCATTCTCTTCTAATTCTTTCAATTCAGTCAACGCAAATTAGTTTAGTCAAATTGAAATGTTAAGTTGTACTAAGTGACAACATATATTTGAGTTAACTTAACAAAAAAAAATTGGATTGTAAAACTTAAAAAGCTAGGTAAGTTACCTGGCTGCCTTAAAATTTTAAGTTGAATTAACTCAAATATCTAAGTTGTTGCTTAGTACAACATACCATTTTAAAGTTGACTGAGCTTAAAAATTTAAGGCAGCAAGATAACAAATTATTTTAGGCTGACGCAACAAATAGTTTTTTACAGTGCAGTAAACCAGTATGACCAGTAGCTATGGTCATCGTATCAGTATTTTATTTCCTGAATTGAGCATTCTTAGATGTTTTGCTAAAAACAGCATTACTCAGTGCCAGCAGCTCACTGACAACAACCGTTCTAACGTAATCAAAATAATGGTGCCCTCCACACTACAAAATATGTATATAATGATGTCGAATTTTAGAATAATGAAGAAATACGAAGAAACAGCAAGTAACACATTGAATTAAACTTGAACTTAGTTAATAGTGTTTCTCGTCAAAAGTACTCCTATAATCTTTGTTGTATTTACAACTTTTAATTTTTAAAGTGAAGAGCTATTGGACAAAATAGAAACATCTGTGAAACATGACAGTGCTTTGGTGTTTTATGGAGGTTTTTCCAATATCAGAGAAGGCAAACTAGATGTCTTTGTTTATTTCTAATCACATTTATTTACCTTTTTAACATAATGGAATGCAACAGTGCTCGCCCACTTTTTCAGTGACCTTGGTTCTGGAAGTATATAATCAATTTTATAGGCATACAAAAGAAAAAAAAAAGGTCTTTGTTAAAGCATTATATGCTATGAACCAAACCAACCAGCTTTGAGGTGATTCGCAACATTTTTAAACCTGCAACAAAAAGATAAAAGTACAAGACTGTGCTCAACAGCTTTATTTGCTGTTGCGAAAGCTGTTGAGGAGCAGATTTTGCCATTCTCTGAACCTCTCCTGCTGATTTTTCATGGTTTGTCACTGCTCATTGACCACAAAGAAAACAGATTCAATATTCCAGCACGAGCACCATCCTGAAATACCGAACAATAACACATTGATCCACCTTTTGATAATCTCCCTATCAGGCAACATTTTAATGCGTGATAAACACACTCAAAACAGCAGGGAGTGTGATTATTTGTATTATGCTACTTTTTAAAATGATTTTTGTTTTGCTTAAATGCTAAGGCAGCATCACATGTGTCCTTTGCTGAGGAGACGAAACACAAAATGCATTCCAACAAGCTTACTAAAAAGTTCAAAGAAAGAAATATTAAATATAAATGTACTTATTTTTATGCTAAAGCACATGTAACAACAACTCAATCAAATTAAACTGCAATATTTTACCTAATATGTGTGTGTTGTATATGTTAGGGCTATTATCAGTTCATTATTGAGTATGGATTTCATATTTAGTGCTTTTGTCTTGTTTTTTCGTACAAATCTCTAAACATTCTTAAATCAAGATACATTTACTTGAAAAGCACAATGACTTCA
The DNA here is from genome assembly GCF_049309525.1 of Garra rufa. Lineage (NCBI taxonomy): Eukaryota > Metazoa > Chordata > Actinopteri > Cypriniformes > Cyprinidae > Garra > Garra rufa. Next base: position 40,397,817 of record NC_133381.1, read on the forward strand.
GAAAATGAATAAGACATTAAGAAATGAATAAATACATTTATTTATGCTTAAAACAAGAAAATATATCTACCAAGGGTGTAAAAAAAAGTAACCTTGTTTTCCCTTTGAGTTTAGTTTTTTTGTTTTCCTCCATTGGCAGATTTATTTATTTATATATTTACACATAAAATAATTCTAATAAATTATAAAAATAAAAAGCAATTTTAAGTCACTTTGCTTTTCAAGTAAATGTATCCTCATTTAAGAATGTTTAGGTGTCTGTATTGGAAAACAATTAAGAAACAATACTAATAAAATAAAAAAACAGTGCAATGGAAAGGTTTTAATGAATATTACAGGTTCCTCATGGAACCATCAATGCCAATAGAGATCCATTATTTTTATATAGCATAAAAATGCTTAGATTTCATGCTTTCCTTGCTTAGATTTTTTTTGTCTTGTTTCGAGTCAAAATATCTAAAAATTCTTAAATTAAGAAAGATTTTCTAGACAAGTAAAAATTATTGTCTTGTTTTCAGACAAAACTAGTCTAAATTAAGTGAGTTTTTGCTTGAAACAAGCAAAATAATCTGCCAATGGGGTAAGAAAAATACCCTTGTTTTCGGGAGATTATTTTGCTTGTTCTAAGCAAAAACTGACTTACTTTTAATTTTAATTTATCCTTCTTGATTTAAGAATGGAAAGTAAGAGTAAGCTAAGTTTTTTTGCAGTGAATATTCCACCAAATATTTGTGTGCTACATATTTCAGGGCTTATTTACTATTTTAATAAAATGAACATTCTTTTTTTTTTGGGGGGGGGGGGGGGGGGTGAATGGCATTGAAAAAAAAAAAATTTGGGATCCTCAAAGAAGCATTTTTTTTCTACACTGGAAATGATCAGGACCAAGATAATTATCAAATAAATAAATAGACATAAAATACTGATTTGAAAATGTATTTGTAATATGAAACCACACACAATATACAAAATCTTACTGCAAAATTCCAGTCAAGTACTTTAAAGATTTTGTAATAATTCTGTTTAAATTTGAATTATACTGAAACATATAACTTTTGAAATCTGGATTGTGACTACCAGTCAAATGTTTTTGAACAGTAAAATGTTTAATGCTTTTATAGACGTCTCTTCTGCTTACCAAGCCTGCATTTATTTGATCCAAAGTACAGCAAAAACAGTAAAAATGTGAAATATTTTTGCTATTTAAAATATTCTATTTCAATATATTTTAAAAAGTGTTTTATTCCTGCAACTTAAACTTGATTTTTTTAGCATTATTACTCGTCACATGATCCTTCAGAAATCATTCTAATATTCTGATTTGCTGCTCAAAAAACATTTATTATTATTATTATTATTATTATTGCTATTATTATTATTAAGTTGAAAACTTGCAGTATTGGTATTTTAGAGTAACCTCTCATATGTATACACTACCAGTCAAAAGTTTTTGAACAGTAATATTTTTAACGTTTTTTTAAAGAAGACTCTCCAAGCCTTCTTCTCACCAAGCCTGCATTTCATTGATCCAAAGTACAGCAAAAACATTTTAACATTTTTAAGATTTAAAATTACAGTTGTCCATTTGAATATATTTTAAAATGCAATTTATTCCTGTGATTTCAATGCTGAATTTTAGCATCGTTACTCCAGGCACATGATCCTTCAGAAATCATTCTAATTTGCTGCTCAAAAAATGTATTATTATTATTAGGGTTGAAAACAGCTGAGTAGAATTTTTTCAGGTTTCTTTGACGAATAGAAAGTTCAGAAGAACATCATTTATCTGAAATAGAAATCTTTTGTAACATTATAAAAATTGAATATTAAAGGTTCTTCACGGAACCATCAATGCCAACACAGATCCCTTATTTTTCTAAGCCTACTATTGATGATTTTTTCAGCCAGTTTGTTTGAGAACGTTTCTTTCCTTTGGAGAAAACGCCCCAGATACATGCAGACGTGAGTCTGGTGGCTCCTTCTCGCTTCCTTTTCTGTTTGTGGGATTCAGCGATATCCGAATAAAACACTGGCAGACGCAGCGTGGTGATAAACACATCAACCTGAGCTGTTCTGAAGAACAGAGGCATGAGCGGATGGGGGAGGCTGAAGAGTGTGTGTGTGTGTTGTGAGGATGGGGGCGGCATGAGGGAAGATTTGCATGAGGCAGATTAGCATTCTTCACGACACCGCTGGAATCTAGCTCTGCCGAGAGCTTTCCGAACATCCTCTCCGTCTCTTTCTGCCTCCCCCTCGTTTCCCTCGCTCTGGTGTTTTTAATGGGCGCTGCACTCAGCAGGCCTTGCCACTCCATAACCTCCCCTCGCTTTGCATGCAAAGCTGACAATAGCGGGACCTCATGGAGCGGCTCAGTGTGATGTCAACCACGGGCCTTTTCTCCAGCCGCCGTTTCGCACGTGACGCTTCGTCAAAAGTCGAGTCAAGGTTATGTTCGCGAAGGCCTGTGACACCGCAGTCTGCGAGAGCCGGTCCAGGAGGTATTAATTAGTGAGGTCCGCAGCTGATTATTATTGAACATTATGCGCAAAGCTGTTTCTTACTAATAGCGCTGTCAGTGAACCAGTTCAATTTCTTCTCCTCACTATGTATATCAGGCATTTCGGACTCTATGATTCCGGCGATGCGGGCAATTAGACAGAATCCAATCATAAAAATGGAATTTTCAAATTTTGCTTAATTTCTAGTACAGTTTTTTTTTTTTTTTTTACCTTTTTTGAGCCAAGGTACATTTTTAATTGAAAAAAAATCACAAGGCACACCAACAATCGAAACTGTAAAGAAATTTAACTCTGTAGCCTATATTAACAATATACAGCCATTCTTATCGAAGTGTCTTGAACAGGAATCAAATAAACACAAAGAAAAAGTATTTTATCTTTCATATTTCTTCTTCTTCTTTCAAATAAAAAGTGCAATTAACAATATACAGTCATTCTTATCAAAGTGTCTTGAATAGGAATCAAATAAACACAATGAAAACAGTCTTTTTTGATCTTTCATATTTCTACCAACTCAGTGTGAAACCTGGGCCTGTTTGTATGAACACAGAGCTGATAACTTATTAGTTTCCAAAAAATGTTTTAGACCAATTAGGTGAAATTGAATAATTTTCCAAGGCACGATCTCTCATGGCACAGTGGTTGAAAAACACTGTTCTAGTATATACTAACACATCTTCTTAACCCTTGTATGGTGTTCGGGTCTGTGGGACCCGTTTTCAGTTTTTTTCAAAAGAAAAATTAAACAATTAATTATTTTTTCAACCTGAAATTCATTGGCTTTGGCTTATTTTCTGTGAAGAACATAAATCCGAACAAATTTTTAATGACCGCATACTGTACCTCTCCCCATGCATTTACATTACATACAAGGTGTTCGGGTCCACTGGACCCAGGTCTAATAAAAGTGTTGAAAGTGTAGGTCCAGTGTTCCTACACTCTGTCTTCATCCTTTCTGGTGATGCTGTTTTCTTCCCCTCCCCTTCCTGCTCCCACACAAAGTTGCAAAATTGTTGAAAATTCAACTATCAACACTGTCTGCTCTTACATTCCCGCACATTTTATCCTCTCTCTTGCGGGAACCGAGCTTTGTTTTCTCATACCCTGTCCCACCTGCAAATTAGGGGCATAATACTATAAATAAGACTTTGCCAGTATGGTTCCTTATCACAACTGATCAAGCTGGCCAAAAGATTATCTGCTGCGAGGGCCTTGCAATTGATTTTGGAAGAGAGAGGAGCTTTTGATGATGATGTCGAGGAAGAGGTTTCAGAATATGAGGATCACATTTCTGAAAATTCATAGTCTGACAGTGACTTTGAAGAAGAGGATGAGGTTGAGCACCATTTAGTAACAAAACGAAGACGAGTACCCCATCAGCAGCCAGCTCCAGGACCAGAGCAAGCCCACCAGGCAGCAAGTGAATAAATATGGATTTCAAAAAATGTAAAAAAAACCGAGAAGCACATTAATTCATCAATGTGATCTAACAAAGGTAAAGGGGAAAAATTAACCATGTTTGCTGTTCATATGGCTTGTAATGGGGATGAAGTAAACATTTGCTGAGTAATTTAACATAAAATTGTTTGATAGTGTTAATTTGGAAAGCCAAAACTCTAGCGGGTCCACCAGACCCATGAACATTGGCTGAGTAACAAAAATACGAACACCACACAAGGGTTAAATCATTTTTGCACTTGCGTATTGCACATTCAGGTTTCGGTGCATGAAAACATGTGACACCAAATTTGATTTGATCAGTATTATTTGGCTGAATTATGATACCCGGTGTATATCTCAATATTTTCTGTTTCTATTTGGATTATATATATATATAAATGTTTTACATCCTATCCAATGTTGTCTAATAAAACAATGTTTATAGGAAATGAAAACACATAGTAAAAGTAACCAATTTATGCTATGCTGTATATTATGTGCAAAAAAGGTTAAAATCATATTACATTCTAACACTGCAACAATACAACCCCCCCCCCCCCAAAAAAAGCTTAATGCACAAGTTAAATTCACCAGACAGAAAAGGAAAAGAAATAAAAACAAAAGCACATATTATTTGCATTATATGATAACCCCATTACAATAGTCACTTTACAGTTACTGCTGTTATATAGGTAATTCTACACATGGCACATTTATTGTCCAACTACAAATAGTTATAGTCAGAATTGTTGCACTCCGTGTTTGGCGTGCATTCACTGAAGTTTAGCAGAGAAAAACATGCAAAAGCCCCATGCACTCCTGATAGAAAAATTCTAATTAGCTGTGAAATATAAGTTTATTAAGTTATGCACTGAGGATGTGTCTGTCAGAGCATCTAACGTAGCAAGCTGCTTTAAACTATACGTGTGAACTATATCTCACAAGTTTTTTTAAAGCCCTTAAAATAAACAACCTGGATTATGCACTTTCCCCACAGTAACTCACAGCTTTCTGTGTTTCTCTGGTTGTACAGTCATCCAGTTAGTAAGATATATAGATATATTTTTTATAAGTGATATACCGTTTATATCAGTAAACAGTGGTTTGATACAAGGCCATCTGAAAAACAGCGGAGGATACAGACTCCGCTGTTTTTCAGATGGCCTCGTATCAAACACTGCACCAAAGTGCATGATCATGGCCATTCACTTATTCCAGTACTTATTGTAAAATGTATAATAAAAGCTGTGAAGAAACTGCTTAATAATACCTGTACTTCGGTGCTACCAAGATTTTTACAGTGCCAATATAACTGACTCTGATCAGCAGTCTAACAGCACTGGTCTGTCAAAATGACTGAATGCTTGCATATTGCATTTAATGAACACTTTCCTCATAGTCATCCTTAAACCTACACCACAACATGATAAAGCTTTGACAAATCTTTTATCAGTTGTGGTTTGGACAGTCATTTAGCCAATCAAAATAAAAATATCATTTGCAAATACTACACATTCCTAACTTTACAGTCTTAAACGTTTTCGTTATCCTTATTTATTTCTTAATAGTTATTAATAGTTTACCTAAAAATGTAAATTCTGATGATTCTGTTAACATTTACCTATTTAAAAATTCTCATTCTAAACCCAAATGCTACTTTTCATGACCTCGTGTTTACACAATTTTTCACTGACACAGATGACATGGTTTTAAAGCTAATATGATGTAATTTTGTGCACTCCAGACATTTTAAAATACAAAAAAATGTATTATTATTGCTCCCGATTCTGCCCCCTTTGTGTGCTTTCGCTCCTCTATAAAAGCCCAATTTCACATGCAAATCAGTAAAATCATCTAACGTGACTTGCATAACATGGGACGTGCTTGATTTATTAATCGGTATTTGATGTTGTGTTTTTAAAAGCATGAAAGAGAATTTGTGCTGTTCTGTGTCTGCGCTCAGAGACGGAACAGAACAGACAAGTAAAGTGGACGTTTAGCTTAAGATGCGAACCTAAACGGCCATAATGCATGCAAATATATGTCAAAATGCAGCGTTTGGTGATTATTTGTGTAAACCTTCGTCAGTTATGTCTGAAATTAACGTAAACAGTTGAGAATGAAAATACGTGTGTAAAAGTATATCGGATCCGTGCAGCTCTTAAAGCGGCCACAAGTAATGTTCCTTCTGCCGTCTCTGTGCTTAATGATAATCAAACAACAAAAGACAAAGACGAAATCACTCAGTGAAAGTTTTTTTCTTATAAAAACTTTTGTAGTTTTTATAAGAAACAATGCATGTTTAATTACATTAAATAAATTTTTTTTTTATTTTGTATCTTTTTTTCTATTGTATTGCTATCTTTAAATTAATCAATCATATAAAGTTCTGGACCCACTTACAATCGTATTAAATAATCGTGATTACAATATTGACCAAAATAATCCTGATTATGATTTTTACCATAATCGAACAGCCTTACACTACAACATTCTTCAAAATATTTTTTTTTTGTTCCACTAAAGAAAGAAGGTCATAGAGGTTTAAAAGTGTATGTGGGGTCAATTTATTTTCCCTTAACACAAATTCTAACTAGCAAGTCAAACATCTAGTAATATCTAATAGGAACTGTAATTTAATGTCACTGTTAGAAACTGAAAGTGGTGCCTTGAATCAATAAATTGTGCCAGTGTCACGGCTCCAGTACTGAGAGAACAGTGAAACACAGCAATTATGAAAATAATGAACCTCACCGTGGCCTTAGTGGAGCTCTCCTGAAGGTCCCAGAGCAGCACATGGTTTTCTGCCAGAGATATCAGGCGTTTCCCATCACCCATAGGCTCCCATAATACACTGTAGGACACGAGAGAGAGGACATTAACAATGGATAGCCACAAATTCAGCTTCAAATTCATGTGCGTTTATCCAGTGAAAGTTAGTAAGTAATACAATGCTTGAATGATGCTCTTTGCATATGTATGAAGAATGCAGATATGGCCATGAGGTGTACAGCAATTAACCGAACTACCGTCTACACATCTATTATCATTAGCTATCCAGACACCAGATGCAACACTACATTTACATATACATTTACATTTAATCATTTAGCAGACGCTTTTATCCAAAGCGACTTGCAAATGAGGAGAACAATAAGTAATCAGACAAACAAGGGAGGGGGAAAAATTTAAAAAAGTCTCAGTTCTATGCACAGTACACATAGCAAGGTTTTCATTTATTTATTTATTTATTTTTAGATATAAATGGAAGTATGTCATTTTGGTCAGCTCAAAACAAGTAAGTTCAAAACACAACAAAAGACACATCTTTTACTCAGTTTAGATGTTCTTGTACAAAATTCATGAATCATTAAGGGGGGATCATTATGCCCCATTTCCTTTTTCCTTCTTTTGACATCATTAATGATTTATTTTTAAAAAAAGAAATCATTAAGGTGAGACACTGCAGGTGAATAGGGTAAAACAAATTAACTATTAACCAATTATTTGATTGCATTTATAATTGTAAAAATTTGTATTACAAGTTTTCTAAAATGTTAGGTTTAAATATGCAAATGAGGCATTATTTAATTAAATATGTGCTAATTTGCATACATTTCTAGTACAAAAATCTAAACACTGGATAAAGTCAGTTTCAAAATTCTTATTTAATTTTAATTTTTTTACATATTAGAGCCAAAAGGGAATTTTGGGTATCTCATTTCGTCACGACATAATTCAGAAAAAAGAAACAGACAGGAAGCACTATATTTTTTTAAATACTTTTTTTGGGGAATAAAATGTATAAAATCAAGCAAATTATATAAACAAATCCCTCTGTAAAAGCCCTACGGATATAGACAGAAATAAAAATGTAAATTTTGGTGTGTGTAAGTGTTACTGAAGTGGAGATTTATGGCTCAGTGTAGAAGGAAAAACTCATTTTGAGAAAACAACCTTTAAAAATATGTATTGTAATTGAAATCTATTGACACAAATATATAAAGTGCTATAAAGAAACACTTAACAGTGTTTTTTTGGATGTTTTCTTTCCACTAGTCTGAAAAAAAAAACACTTTATAAAAAAACAAAAAGCCTAAAATCTCAAACTTGATAGGTGCATGAAAAAACAATGTTTTCACCTGCAGTGTCTCCCCTTAATGTAAAATATTAAGTAAAATATTAATATTTAAGTAAATATTAATATCAAATATTCATTTGTAAATGTATGCATGTGACAATCTAGTTTAGATTTATTAATTTATTACAGCATATAATTTATAAGGCATAATATTCAAGCTTTTATTTTAATTGCAGGGATGTCATAACAGACTATTAAATAAGATTAAATGAACTCAGTTGCTCCCTAGGTCATGATGAATAATGAAGATATTTAAATGAATTAAACTGTAATTCATAATTAAATAATACCTTCATTAGACCTCAAGTTTATTTTTTTATTACCAAAAAAAATATATAGATATTACCATATCTTACTAATGGCAATGTTTAGATAAAAAAAAAAAAACCAATAATAATAAGAGCATAATCATTTCGTAAATATGCAGAAATGTTTAGTTGCTTAGATGAATCTAGAGTCAGGAGTGGACAAAAAATAGTTTACCACATTTTCTTTGGAAAAAACGTCTGTAGAACTTTTTTATTCCACCCCATTTGCTCTTATCATTAATATGTATGCAGCCTTTTATGATCTGATATTAACTCAGAGACTAAATGGAATATTTGTACTGTAAAAATGCTGTGACCAGCTCCTAAAAGTATTATATTTTATTTATCAAAAAAGAAAAAAAACATTAAATGCTAGGAAAGCCACTTCAAATGGTAGTGTTTGAAGATACACATGATCACACACATATGTGGGCACAGTATATATGTATATATGTGTCCTATATAGGAAGAAGTGTGATGCTCAGGTAAATGGTGAATGGGAAGAAGGCAAGATAGGAGGAGAGATGTCAGGAGGGAACCCATGTGTAGCAAATGGCCACAATATAAAGGTGTGTGAGCATCGACTGGCCCCCGAACATCACAGAGATTACTCCATCATTACTGAAAGTATTGACTGACCTATATAACACAGTTTGCTTTCGTTTCTTCTCAGGCTCCAATTGATCTAGCAGCGGTGGCTCTGATAACCCATCACACAGCCATTAGCCTGTCTCACGCCTCCATTGCTACACGCTCAGCACGTCTCGTGCACAAATTCTCACAAATGCTCCATTGGCCACAAAGTGCTCCGTGGGCATTGATTAAGAGGCGTCCGCTAGCTCTCAAAATCAAGCAATTCTTTTCTGTGAGGTGCAAAAAAAGAGGGGACAACAAGTCTTTTTGGTACATTTTTCATTGATATTTCGTCTATTCTCTTCAGGGAAGCCTAAATTGGACTGTTTTCAAAACAGGCACATACGCACCAGAGCGACAGAACAGAAAGTTTGCGCAAGGCATGAAAATTCCCTATGATGCATGTTAACATTAGTCTCACATGGTCAGAGTCTTGTCTGTTTGACCAACATGTACAACAACAACCGACATTTATAGGCAGGTATTTGTGAATCCCATCTGTGGCTGACTAAGCAAACCCCAGGGATAATGTACTGTTGTGTTCAGTAAGAGCTACCTCTGAGAAGTCAGACATGTCATTCGTCTTAAACAGGTATCAGCAGACTAAACATATTATCAGACCCACAAACCTGAATCCATACAGATCATATAAATGCATTAAGCTTGTTTATACATGAAATAAACCTTACAACTTTGTAAACCACAACAAGTTTATTCAAATGTGCTATTAGTATACTTCTTTTAAACTAAAAACAGGAAAGTATACTTTAGTCTACTTTTTATTTACTTCTCAGAAATATACTTAAAATGACATTTAAATATACTTGACTTATGAACAATGTATATAACAATGAATATAGTTGAACGCTGCGGTAGATCAAAGGTAAATAATGATATAAATACTGTTCAGTTTCTTGCGCAGACTGATCGCTTTGTGTCTTAACACCTCAATATATCACCATGAGCCGCAAGGTTTAATTTGGTTTTGTCTCTGCATGTTTTGTTTTTTACTCTCAAAGATTTGGTGCACATTGACTGCCATTATACGACTGACAGACTGCAATGCTTTGAGTTAAAAATCTTCGTTTGAGTTCTACTGAAGAAACAAAGTCACCTACACCTTGGATTGCCCTGGGGTTGTAAGCAGATAAACATCAAATTTTAATTTTTGGGTCAACTATCCCTTTAACATTATACACCCTCACCCAGGTATGGTACAATTAATCAAGTCAAAGCCTGTATACTATCCCATTCACCATGCTTTCCTGTCTTTATCCAAAGCCATCTTGAGGGTTTTTTGGATTGATATTGCCTTTACTTTTCATGGCTCCTGTCATAGTCAATGTACTGATGGCCTTGAAGAAGGCACTTGCCAAATTTTACTGCTAGATCCTTTTTCTTTCACTGGCTTTTTGTAAATGACAAGCTCTTGGATACCTCAAAGACCAGAACAATGTCTGGTATCAAAGTAGCCTGAATTATATCTAAATAAATACTCTTTATCTGTGTTACCAATACAGAGATACAGTTTACTTGTCAAAAAAAGTCAAATATGACATCTGGTGGACTTTCGACAGCTCCATGGCTCAAATGCCTCAGTCCTATTCTTTGTTTTCTCTAGTCATGTAGCACCTAAAAACACCTTTCTACTGCACAGACAACCAACTTTTTAACACTCCATTTTGCCAACAGTGAATTCTTTAGGAAAGGCTACTGAGACCTGTCAGTTATGTGCAGATGCAAGACCCATAACTTGAATGCAATAGAAGATGCTTTGGATAAAAGCATTTGTGTTGGTTCCTGGCTGCTCAGTAGCTCTTTTAAAAGTATTTGTTTCAGTGGAAACACACAACAGCCTTCCCCTCCCAATCCAGGGCCACCTTTGGATATCTGGCATCCTTGTACATCATCATCTTTCTTGCCAGAGACTTCAAGGGCAACAATAGTTTCATAGGGAACTCTGGTGATAACTGCTGACCCGTGTACCCCAACACATACACCAACAACAGCCAAAATACCCTTGGATGCCATGCTGACCTTGTACTTTCCAGGCAGCTGTGACTAGTTGACTGCTCTCAACCACTCTTTCAGCGTGTGACAGGTGGCTTGAACTGCTGTTGTGGCCTTCAGGCTGCTGCTGAACCATTAAGACCAGTGACCTGAACTTTGTTGGTTCATATCCTTGCCCATCCAATCAGCTTCTGGTACTGATTTTTCAATGACTGTCAGGTGGTCATTGCACATCAGTTTTAGTTGGGAGAGAACAGACGTGACAGTATAAATTTAATGCCAAGGAATGGAGAATCATGGAGTTGGTGCAGCCTGACATAATTCTTACCTCTGTGCCACTCAGAAGTCAAACTCAGCCAACGTTCAACTGAATGTCAGAGACAATGCCTTATTTAAAACTCATACTTACCTTATATAATATTTTAAAAAGTTGAAATACTTTCTCTTATCAAGATGGTTTGCAGAAAAATATGTAAGTAAAGCAAGTTGCCTCATTGAGCTTATGCACTCAAGTATAGAATAACGTGTCGATAGACGATGCCATCATCCATCGCCGATGGCCGATAGACATCACGATGCTGAGCCGGCATTGCGATCCTCCGACCCGCAGCAGCAACCCGCTCGCAAAAAACACACACTTAATCACACTATATAGCCAAATGAAATGCATGCTTTCAATTTCCGCATCTTTACTTATTTTATTATTATTATTATGAGGAAATAATAACAAGGAAGTTGTTAGCGATCACAAATTACAGTGAACTCCAAACGAATTACACAAACTAGTTAGTTTACATTAATAAATGAGGCATACAAAAACAGCAGGAAAAAAATCTAAATAATTTGAATTAAATTAGATTAAATAAACTACACCAAATATGCCTTTTTTATGGTTTTACCATAACGAACAGAGCTTGGAACAAAAAAAACAAGAGAATATATTTTTTCCCATTGAAATACGAATGTACAATACAAAGCTTAGTATACATTATAAATTACAGTTTATCATTCAAATACATTGGGAATACGGAAACACTTGGATTTGTGCCGAATTACAGAGGTACGTGAGCCCAACGCCTGGTATTTTTACTTTCGCTTTGTTTTGGTTTCTTAACTTTATATATATTGTTTCATTTCTGTTCTGTTCTGAATACCGTTACATTTAAATGATTCGTTTTGGAGTCAGGGTAACTAACTTATAGCTATGTTTATAGTGTTTATAATGTTAATACATAATAATATTTCGCTTGATTTGGTATTATTTCTGATATTACACTTTCTCTCTAAACATTCCGCTGCTCATTAAATGTGTTTGGAGAGAGTGGGTTAAGCAGTAAGCAATCAATGAGAGCGATTTTGAACTTAAAAAAGCTGACTGAAAATTGGTCAACATCGCCCAACCCTAGTGTGCAATACTTGTGATTTGTCCTTGACCGATATGCGACTTGTTTAAGACTTTTGTAGGCTTACTTATTCAAGGCTGTGTACTGAGCTGTTTTTATTCCTTTCCTCAACAGTCAGTCAAAACCCAATGTCATGGCTTGAGTTGAGAGGTGAATCTGCAATTCTTTCAGCCCTCCCAACTGACTTTGTCTTGTCCCACAACTTACTTGACCTTACAGAGAAGGCACATCTCAGGTGCACACAAAGGAGGTGTTTCTCATGTTTCTTTTGCTGTAAACTGTGTGTTTTCTCTCCAACACGCTTGTTCTCTGTCATGTCTGCATTCCTTCCCTCATCTAACCACTTGTCTTACTTGATGTTAATGCTTCCATGCATACTCCACATAGGAGTGACACCTCTAGTATCTCACTGATACTACTTGTTTCCATTGGACCAATTTCAGTGCTACAGAGAGGTAATGGCAAAAGTCAAATAACCCAGCCAATCTGACCCAATATCTCCCAGAATCTCTTCCCTCTGCAGAGCTTCTGTGGCCAAAATCACTATCAAAATAAGATCAGCAACACTTCAGACCCCCGCAAATTGTTCACATCATTCTCCTCTTTTCTTCCCACTATACGTTCTGACTGCTGATGACTTGGTGGTGACCATCAGCAATCAGTTGTACACAACACGTTCACAACCAACCACCACACTTGCTGTTCTCCTTCTTCTGTCCTCTCACAGATGACTCTGTGATTTCATCATTTTAGATGTCCTATAACCTACAGCCTACCCTCTGTAACATTTCTACAATGCTGTTTGCCGCTTTCACTTCAGTCTTACCTAAAAGCCATATCCTACAAGGTTTCCTGGAGAAGAGGGATGTCTGAGTTACATCAGCTAATCACTAATTCTCTTCGATATGCACACTGGACACAATCATAAATCATAAATCATAATCTCATTCTATCCTGATGATCCGATGATAGCTGCTTGGATATCAGCTTGTCTAACAGACATTTCTCAGTGGATGAAGGACCATCATCTTCAACTCAACCTTGCCAAGACAGAACTGCTTGTGGTTTCATCAAACCCATCGTTTCATCACAATTTCACCATCCAGTTAGGCACATCAACCATAACGCCTTCAAAAACAGCCAGAAACCTTGGAGTTGTAATTAATGATCACCTGACTTTCTCAGACCACATTGCTAAAAATGCCCAGTCCTGCAGATTTGCTTTATTCAACATCAGGAAGATCAGGCCCTTTCTTTCAGAACTCTTCTTCACAACTTATTGTTCAAGCTCTTGTTCTGTCAAGGCTGGACTATAGCAATGCTCTTTTGGCAGGTCTTCCAGCCAGTTCTATCAAACCTTTAACTTGAACTTATTGTTCAAGCTCTTGTTCTGTCCAGGCTGGACTATTGCAATGCTCTTTTGGCAGGTCTTCCAACCAGTTCGATCAAACCTTTACAATTAATCCAGAATGCGGCTGCAAGATTCATTTTTAATGAGCCGAAAAAAATGCATGTCAAACCTCTTATCATCAGTTTGCACTGGCTACCAATAGCTGCTTGCATAAAATTCAAGGCATTAATGTTTGCCTACAAAACCACCACTAGCTCTGCACCCCTTTACCTCAATTCAATACTTCATACTTATGTGCCTCTAGAAGCTTCCGTTCTGCAAGTGAACGGTGCATTATTGTGCCATCCCAAAGAGGGACAAAATCACATTCACAGACTTTCACATTAAATCCACCTCCTGGTGGAATGACCTGCCCAATTCAATCTGAACAGCTAAGTCCTTAGCCATCTTCAAGAATCGGCTAAAAACACATCTCTTTCATCTTTATTTGACCCTCTAACTCTAGCACCCTCTATTCTAATTCTATGCTTAAAAAAAACGTACCCTTCTAGACTTATTCTCTATTCATTTACTTACTGCTTGTTTTCTTGTTACTGATACGCAGGTCAATCTGTCGATCCAACCTGATCATCCCACCATCATAGCTCATAACTCTGCTTGCCCTCAGACCTTTCAGCCAGAATGAAGGAGTGCCACGTTTTTGTTTAAGCTCAAAAAAGACAGTGCTACAAAAGACCAAAACAGCACTACAACTGGGTTCCACAATTCTAATTGCAACTAGGACAGCAAGAAGAATGGACTACTAGACTAGCCTGTTGTGCAGCCTTTTGGCCAACATTACACAATCTCTGCAGGTGATACTGAACATGGCAGTGCATACAGCCTTTAATCAACCAACAAAGACCCCCAACCAGCCCTCTTGGTCTCACTCCACTGGTTACCTACAGCTGTACCAACATTGACCTTCAGGACTGACACTGGAAATACACCGCCATACTCAATAACACTCCTATAGGTGCATGTTCCCTCACACTATTTACACCTGGTGGTTCCTTCACAATGAGGTACAAAGTTGTTTTCTATAACCTTCACCTTCTCTGTTCCTCTGTGTTTGAATAGGCTGCCAACATCCTCCCGATCTGCCGAAACCAAAAAATATTCTCTGTCTATCTATTTTTGTAAGTTCCATTTCCTGACTTTTGCTAGTATGCCAATACATTTTACAGTTGGAACTTAGTGTACTGTAAATATTGTTGACTAGCAATCTCTACTGAAGGACTCAAACACACTGTACTATGCCAAGAGAAGACACATACACATGCACAGTGTGTTTATCCAAAAAGAGAGAAAAACAAGTGGTAGAAACCACAAATAACTACTTTGTAAACTGATTTCAAAAAGACACCATATGATGAGTCTGTCATTGAGTAAACATCTATTTCTCAGAACTGCTTTTTTCCCTCAACAAAAAAAGCAATTACATCTTTACAGCCTTTTATCCTCTTCAGGGGAACCTGCCATGTTTTTCATGGTCATGATGCCTTGCCTTAAGACATGTTCCATTATTACTTAAGAACAGCTGCATGTGGGTTATTCAGGGTTTATTGTAATTCTGCCATACTGATCCATCATCAGGCTATTGTTTATCAAGCACTACATTTTTTTAGGTGTCTATGTTATTGTACAAACATTGCAGTTTAATCAATCTGGCATCTGTTGTTGATGGTCCCAGTGCTGTATCCACTGTCCCCTGGCAGATGGATGAATGAAAGAGGAAACAAGGGGTTACCGGGAACATCTTCAATCAACCTATTTCTGATGACAGAGTCAAGACTCATTCGTGTTTATGCATATTCAAACTTGCAACATGTTGCACCAAGTTTGCAATGCCAATGACCCCCAATGGACATTGGTTTTTATGTGTTAAAGGGATAGTTCACCCAAAAATGAAAATTTGATGTTTATCTGCTTACCCCCAGGGCATCCAAAATGTAGGTGACTTTGTTTCTTCAGTAGAACACAACAAATATTTTTTAACTCAAACCATTGCAGTCTGTCAGTATTATAATGGCAGTTAATGGGCAATGAGTCAAAAAAAAAACATACACAGACAAAACCAAATTAAAACCTACAACTCGTGGCGATACATTGAGGTGTTAAGACACCAAACAATTGGTCTGTGCAAGAAACTGAACAGTATTTATATCATTATAAATAGCATACATCATTCATTGTTTACATAGTGCATATTGGCTTCTCAAAATGGTAATTACTTGTGCTTTACCTTGAATCACGCAACTGATTAAAAACTAAAAGATTATGTTCGCTTGCGCAAACTCATCCGGGAATGTTGACTTTTCACCGACTCCCAACTTTTGAGCCTAAACGACTGAAGTTATGGTTGCTTGCTCTTCGTCACACGCCGACAGTTGGACATTTCAGTGAATCAGAGGTAAAAAATTATATAAATACTGTTCAGTTTCTTGCACAGACCAATTGTTTGGTGTTTTAAGATCTCAATGTCATCATAGGCTTAAGGGTTTAATTTGGTTTTGTCTGTGTATGTTTTTTTTTTACTCTCAAAAATTTGGTGTCCATTGACTGCCATTATATGACTTACAGACTGCAACGGTTTGAGTTAAAAATCTTCGTTTGAGTTCTACTGAAGAAACAATGTCACCTACATCTTGGATGCCCTGGGGGTAAGCAGATAAACATCAAATTTTCATTTTTGGGTGAACTATCCCTTTTAAGACAGAGACATGCAATGTGAATTTTGCACAAATTTTCCATTAAAAAAAAAGAGAAAAGGGGTGGTATTTAAAAGTGCAGCTGGGTCATTCTGCACAGCATCTCTTTTTGTTTCCATGGAAGAAAGAAATAGGTTTGGAACAGCATGACGATGAGTAAACATTGACAACATTTTAATTTTAAAATTTTATCTTGGCCGTTTATCTTTCAATACAGAGAGGAGGAGATCTGAATTTATTGATTTTTGTTGTTTAGCTAAAGTGAAATTCCGTTAGTATGTGCATCTCCCTTGTCTGATGGATGTGAGTATGATGGCCTGCCATTTGGCAAAAGCTTCAAAACACAACCAGGATTTTTTTCCCTATTCTGCTTTGTGAATTATGATGCATGGAATAAAGCATGTGACTGAGAACAAAAGAAAATGCGCAGAGGTTGAAAATAAAACCAAACAGATGGGTGCACGAAATACAGAGCGAATAGATTTCTGTAACATCTAGAAAAGAACAGAACAATAGATTGAAGTGAGGCAGAGCCAAAATGCTGCCAGAGTCTGAGACAAAGCAAGAGAAATGAAAATAAAAGCCATGACGGGAAGGATAGGAAAGCTAGGAAAGAGGGAGAGAGAACAGGGAAGCTGCAGGGTTAAATCGATAGCGTGTGGCGTACCAGGCCACGCTGCCGTGGGCCGTGTTGTCAAGGTGACAGAGAAGCTCCAAGGTCTGCGGGTTGTTTGATGAATCATCGGGGGACTCGTGGCTGCCTGATTCCCATTCCAGGGGCATCCTCCACACTGCCGCACATGTGAGCACTCGACTCTCAGATGCTGGCCGACAGGAAACACACACACACACAGACAACACGGTCAGAATCTCACATAAGCATGCATGCACACAAAACAGCTTAAAAATACAGGCACAGCCGCTCATTTGTAATCTGAGGCACACTGAGTGCACAACAACCAAAACAAAACAAAGATGCTGGGCCTTTAGAGATGCACCATCCACCGTATCAATCCTCTCATGTTATTTGACGGTTAATGTATATGACGTGTGTATTCATGGGAATGTTTATGGTTTCTAATGCATCTGTGGACTGTCTTCCAGCAGCACATGCCATATGAGCAAAAACAGGGGTGTGCGGCTCTGTTCTCTTAGTAGTGTATACTGCCTCTAGAGGCCAGATTACTCATAATGCTTTATTATTTCACACACTCCTCTTTGAATGAATAAACAAATAAATATCAAGCTACAAATGCACCCTGTTTACTACAATACAGATTTAGAAATATATACATTGATTGGTTAGCATAAACTAATATTACCATGAACTAACAATGAAAAAAAAAAATAACATAGATGCATTTTTTAATTAATGATATGATATATATACACACTATATACTATATAATTAATTCTATACACATGATATATTTTTAATTTAACACACTGTTTAAGACTGACATAAATCTTAACAGTTCATTTGAACAATAAATAAATCTAAAAGTAAAGATAAAATTATAATAATTAAAAAAAAAAAAAAAAATAATAATAATAATAATAATAATAAATATATATATATATATTCTTTATTTTTAGATTTATTTATTTTTAAAATTACTGTTAAGATTTATGCCAGTCTTAAATATATACACATATATATTCACTACATTACAGATTTGGAAATAATGAAATGACCAAAGAAAATCACTAACACTTTACAATTGTTAACCACTGATTAATACAATTAGTTTACATTTAACATTAAAAAGAATTGACTCATTTTAGTTCATATAATTTCAACATTTACTAATACATTATTGAAATCCAAAGTTGTTCTTGTTTATATTATTTAATGGACATGAGCCGGCATGAACTAACAATAAACACTTTTATTTTTATTAACTAATTTTATTAACTAATTAAATAACTAATTCTAATCTTTATTTGACCCTCTAACTCTAGCACCCTTTATTCGAAATTCTATTCTAAAAAAAAAAATAATAATAATAATAATAGTAAAAACATTTTTAGACTTATACTCTATTAATTTACTTACTACTTTAGGCCTCTAACACTAGCTTGCTTTTTCTTTTTCTTTTATTCTATCCATTTTCTTTTTGTTTATCATATAATAAAAAAATACTGCGTTAGGCTAAATGAGACTTGTCATAGCACTTGCATGTCATTGCCCTTTTGTTGATTTTGATCGCTTCCATTGTCCTCTTTTGTAAGTCGCTTTGGATAAAAGCGTCTGCTAAATGTCTAAATGTAATGTAAATGTAATTGATATTGTTAGTTAATGGTAGTTAATGCATTAACTAATGTTAACTATTTGGACCTTATTGTACAGTGCTACCAGGAAATCTAACTGCAAATCTGAATACAAAAAAAACATTAAAGCCGATGTTTTTAAAATTACATTAATAAAGTATTTTTACGTCTTTACTGAGTTTATGTAGGACTTTCAAATTTCTGTACTTTATCAGGATATTTCATTATTAGAAACTTTTACTCATTTTAAAACTGTCTTGTTTTTTTTTGTTTTTTTAAATAGACACACATACGCACAAACACAAGACTGAAGTTGTTATATAAAAATAGCCAGCAGTCTCTCTTATGATGTGTGGGAGCTTGAGAATGAGTGTTCGGTTCAGCGGCTGCTTCCTCCGGTGTAATGGCCGCTTTGGGAGACGTTCAGAAATGCACATCAGCACTTTCTGCATCAGCCGAAAAATGTACTGCTAGTTATTGGTTACAGATAAAACCTGCAGCCAATAATTACACATTTACTACAATACATGGTTTGTGTATTCTCTCAAGTATTTTTAAAAGTTACAACTCACGCTGTTAAAAAAAAAAAAAAAACTCATTAAATTTACTGCAAAAAATAAACATGTTTCTGATATTATGTATATTTACATCTACCCATCTACTTCAACTACCAAAATCTGTTTTTTTTAGCTTTCAATGTACAGGTAAACACTATGATAATACTGGTGGCACACTAGAAAGCCACATGGTGAAGCAGACTTTATAGACTTTTTATCACTAAAATGACACTTAAATAATGCAATATACACAAACAAATTTACAGAAATAAAATTACAGAAACTTATATATATCATTAAGTATAACATTACACAGAGCACGTGCAATTGCAAATCTTAAAAGTGAAAGTAAAATGATCGTGCATTCAAAACGGCAGTTTCAATAAACTGCATATTAATAGCAGCTCGTGCTCCGTGATTAAATGTATATTTTCTTCCATGTGCGTGCTACTGAAATGAGCCGCTCTGTGAAACAGCCAATCAGAGCAGAGTTCATTATTATTCATGAACCTTCCAAATAAGGTAATAACAGACCATTTAATTCTAGGGACAAATCCTAGGGTTGCAAATGGACCTGTAAAACTGTTTGTGGAGGGCCTTGCAAAAGTATTCATACCCCTTTTATTTTTTTCACATTTTGTTTTGTTGCAGCATTATGTTAAACTGCTTTAAATTAGTTTTTCCCCCACATCAATTTACACTCCAAACACCATAATAATGACAAAGCAAAAACCAGATTTGCACATTTTTACAAATTTATTAAAAATAAAACACTGAAATAAATTCATTGCATAAGTATTCATACCCTTGACTCAGTACATAGTTGAAGCACCTTTACAGCCTCAAGTCTTTTTGGGTCTGATGTGACAAGCTTTGCACATCTGCATTTGGCAATTATCTGCCATTCTTTGCCTCAGCTTTTCACCTTTCCATCTCTGTCAGCTTGGATGGGGGCTGGCAGACATTTTCTAGAGTCCTAGTTGTTCCAATTGTCTTCCATTATGGAGAATGCTTCTGTCAACCTTCAATGCAGCAGATTTTTTTCTGAACTCTTCCCTAGATCATTGCCTTAACGCAAGTCTGTCACTGAGTGACACAGTTATCTTGACCTCAGGACTTGGTTTTTGCTCTGATATGCATTATCAGCTTTTAGACCTTTTCTTAGAGGTGTGTTTCTAAATCATACCCATTCAAATGAATTTACCACAGTTTAACTCCACTCCAAGTGTAGTAACATCTAGAAGCAATATGAATGCTCCCGAGTTAAATTTCGAGTGTCCCAGAAAAGGGTATGAATACTTATGCAACGGCATCTTTTCAGTTTTTTTTATTTCTAATAAATTTGCCAAGTTGTTACAAACCTGTTTTGTGCTTTGTCATTATGGTGTATGAGATGTAGATTGATGTGGGAAAAAAGTAATTTAAAGCAGTTTAACATAATGCTGAAAAAAGAAGGGGATGAATACTTTTGCAAGGCACTGTACCTTCTATGTAGATATCAGAGAATAATTTAAAATATTGTATCAATGCATTCTATGGCACTAAATCAGCTAAATTGTAAAACCGTTCATAGATCTCTGTTAATGTACTGCGTCATATTGACTAATCCACTAATTCAGCTATGAACTGGTATTTCATACTGCAGTTCATTTCTGCTGCTAAAGCTGTTGAAATGGCTGTCGCTGTGGAGCATAAGCGTACATCAGCGTCAGAATAAGAGCTGTTCTCAGATCAGAACGCTGAGTGCGGCGGGTGATGATGGAGGCAGACTCAGTGCCGCCCGACTACTCCATTAGCTTGAATGTCACGGTAATTACATTCCTCTTTTGAACTCCACTATGACATCTTGCACATTGGCCTCATCATAATGAAGATGGAAGGAGAAATGAAAAAAAAAGTCATATCCTAGTTTTCACTCAGAAAGAAATGTTCCCCACTATGCGAACTGTCAGTAACCAGCCACAGGCGTCGGTCTTATAAACACGGGATTTAATTAAAATGTTCACTTTCAATTGTTTCTTCATGTTTGTGTACGATTTTTAATTGCCTCGAGGTGAGTGCAAGAATGTGTCATATATTGCTTTAACAGCCTGTGTGAAGTACACTGAATGCAAGTACAAAACTATGCACTAGTGGAAGACAGCAGTGGAATCATTAAGCAAACAACTTATTGAGAAATTGACTATTTTAAGACTAAGACTCTGTTGCAAACTCTACCTAAACAACATTTTTAACGCTCAAATTACAAAGGCTGCTCTAACAGTAGACAACAAAATTATGCTACCTTATAAGATATATATAACTGCTAACTAGTTGCTTATTAGCATGCATATTTCTGGCATATTGGTACTTATAAAATATATTTTAGATTTCTTACAGTTGAGGTCAAAAGTTTACATCCCCCTTTCAGAATCTGCAAAATGTTCATTATTTTACCCAAATAAGAGGGATCATACAAAATGCATGTTATCGTTTATTTAGTACTGACCTGAATAAGATATTTCACATTCTTCCCTTTCAAAAGGTGACATCCCTTTAATTCTTAATACGGTGTTGTTACCTGAATGATCCACAGCTGTGTTTTTTTGTTTAGTGATAGTTGTTCATGAGTCCTGTGTTTGTCCTGAACAGTTAAACTGCCTGCTGTTCTTTGGAAAAATACTTCAGGTCCCACAAATTCTGTTTTTTTGACAAATTGTGGGCATTTTTGTGTATTTGAACCCTTTCCAACAATGACTGTATGATTTTGAGATCCACCTTTTAACACTGAGGACAACCAAGGGACTCATATGCAACTATTACAGAAGGGTCAAACACTCAGTGATGCTTTAGAAGGAAAAAACATGCATTAAGAGCCGGGGGGTGAAAACTTTTAAACAGAATAGAGATGTGTGCATTTATCTTATTTTGCCCAAATATCATATTTTTTTCTCATAGGACAAAATACGTTAAATTTACCCTGATCTTCCAATGCAAAAAGTTTTCACGATTTTTTTATAAATTTAACCACTTTTTTTGTGGACTATATGTAAACATCTTTTATGTGAAATATCATTTTCAGGTCAGTACTAAATAAACAATAACATGGATTTTGTATGATCCCTCTTATTTTGGTAAAATGAGAAAATTAACAAAATTAACATTTTGCAGGTTCTTTAAAGGGGGGTGTAAACTTTTGACCTCAACTGTATATATATATATATATATATATATATATATATATATATATATATATATGTTTTTAATGTCACTTTTCATCTATTCAATGTATATTGGCTGAATGAAAGCATTAATTTCTATTTAAAAAAAAGACAAACACATGCATAAACATTTGAATTCTAGTATATTCAGGCAAATCAGCATATTATAATGACTCTTAAAGGGTAATATAAAGAATATTTATATATTCACTGCCCTCCACTAGTATTGGCACCTTTGCAAAAAATATGAGCAAAGGCGTCTGTGAAAATAAATGTGCATTGCTTATCCTTTTGATCTTTCATTAACAAAATTCACAAAATACTAACCCTTCATTGAAGTAAAACAATTGAAAGTGTGGGGAACTTACAAAGCATTTTGGCCACAATTATTGGCACCCCTAAAAATTCTTAGTAAAAAATATCTTTAGTACATCTCCATTCATATACTGATCTTTAATTATTGACCCTTTGCAAAGTAAATACAATCCATTTGCATTTTTTTTTTATTTTTAAGGGCCAAATTTACTAACAAGAAATTAGCATGAGATTGCAAACCTGAGTAAATCATGTTGCATGATTCATTGAAATATTCTCCTTTCACAAATGTTGCATCTGAAAGTGAAACTCCTACAAAAATGCATATGCAATAAGGTCAGTTGCAAAAAAATAACTGCATCCACACCGTTTCATTTCATTTAATAAATCCTGACAGTAGTTTTTCAGCCAACGGTCAGCAGTGAGAGGAAGAGAAAGAGAGACTCACTCTTGTTGTAGCATGTGGTCAGCACTGCCTTGTCTGCAGGACTGCCGCCGATGTGCCATATCTCACCAGCATCGTGCAGGAGGACGTTCTTATTAATCATATTATTCTCATCATCAAAGTCAATGATGTGAATCTGCGGAAGAGAAAAAAGCACAGCGCTGAGGAGAGCGTCCTGACGGCAGTTCAAAGAGCTGGGACTTCACTCGCAGATATTTACTTTAATATGACAGTAAATGAAATCTCAAACGCTTTTTAACTTCACACACTCCTGACACTCATTTCCTAGCTTTTATTTCAACTTTGAAGTGACTGCATCTTTTGAACTTATGTTAGATGCATAAAAGTCCTACGCAAAGCATGGCACATTTGAGGAGGCAGTAGAAAGTTATTATTTTACTGAGACGGAATGTGCACTGTGGGTAATATTCTAAGTGTTGTCATTATGTGCATGGAGTTGGAGTTGGAGTTGGAGTTGTGTGCACTTCACAAAATCATATTCTGTATCTTGCTTTTCACTAAAAACATATAAGCAGCCTTAAAACAAGTTCAATTGACTTGGAGAAGCAAAATTTATACATTTGTGACCCTGGACCACAAAACCAGTCTTAAGTCGCTGGGGTATATTTGTAGCAATAGCCAAAAATACATTGCATGGGTCAAAATTTTTGATTTTTCTTTTATGCCAAAAATCATTAAGAAATTAAGTAAAGTTCATGTTCCATGAAGATTTTTTGTAAAATTCCTACTGTAAACATATCAAAATGTAATTTTTTATTTGTAATATGCATTGTTAAGAACCTAATTTGGACAACTTTAAAGGTGATTTTCTCAGTCTTTTTGATTTTTTTGCACCCTCAGATTTCAGATTTTCAAATAGATGTATCTCAGCCAAATATTGTCCGATCCTAACAAACCATACATCAATAGAAAGCTTATTTATTGAGCTTTCATATGATGTATAAATCTCAGTTTTGTCAAATTTAACCTTATGACTGGTTTTGTCGTCTAGGGTCACATTTGGTCTTTTAATCTTGATCTTAGATCAATTATTTTGATAAATATTTTTTTAGGGCAAGAGACACTCCAGGCAAAACCATTGTTTTTTAGGGGTTTATTTTATTTCACTTTATCAGTTTGCATCTCTCAAACTGATTTCAATTACAGTACATCTGTTTTCTCAAAATCAGTCTGAAATCTCCAGTTCAGCAGCACTTGCATACACCAAACTTAGCAGATTTATATATCTTCATATTCTGAAGGTTTTTACAGAGGAGTCCATTTATATATGTGACCCTGGACTACAAAACCAGTCATAAGTAGCACTGGTATATTTGTAGCAATAGCCAAAAATACATTGTATGGGTCAAAATTACAGATTTTTCTTCAATGCCAAAAAACATTAGAAAATTAACACTTCGTGTTCCATTAAGATATTTAGTAAATTTTCTACCGTAAATATATAAAAACTTAACTTTTGATTAGTAATATGCATTGCTAAGAACTTCATTTGGACAACTTTAAAGGCGATTTTCTCAGTATTTAGATTTTTTTTGCAGATTTTCAAATAGTTTTATTTCGGCAAAATATAATTTAGCTTATTTATTCAGCTTTCAGATGACGCATAAATCTTAATTTAAAAAAAGACCCTTATGACTGGTTTTGTGGTCCAGGGTCACATATAATTCGACTGATTTATATAACATTTTATTTCTACAAATGTTGTGTTTTTCTGTCTGATTTATGGAGTGATAAAACGAGAAATCCAAAATCTCCTCTCTAAAAACTTTTAACACTATTATGTCAACAAAATTAAGTTAGAATTTGAAGCTGGCTTCATCCAGTGTAGATTTCTGCTAAAATGAATGCATATAAGTGCATGTTTAAACAAATTTCAGAAAACATACAAAATACAAATTGTGTTAATATAATGTGATTAATTAATGGGGAAAGTATGGTGAGATCTTATTTTACATATTTAGTGATTCAACTGATTTTACACAGTTTACACTTTTGAAAAATACTGAAATACATTCAGTATCAAAGTTTCACCACAGAAATGCCCAGATTTACAAATGCTCCAGAATTGCCAGAAACCCTATTTTCAATGTGTATTTTCTAATTAATAAATTTGTATAAATTTCAGGTATAAAACTCACTTCTCAATTAATAATAAAACACACAAGAGTGTTAAGAAATTTGTCATTGTTATATATACACTGTATTTTTTCTTAACATAAAACAAAGAAAATAAAACAAATATTATTTGTGTAAGAAAATACAATTTCAGTTTTTCTACTTAAAATGTAATGGTTTAATTCAATGCATTACTTTTTTTGTAATTTTAGTGAATTGTTTACTAATCAATCAACAATTACCCATGCACACCTGTAGGTGATCAATAGGTGCGCAGGATAAACAACCAAAAACAAGTTCAATACAAAAAAGAATAAATCATTTTATTCGCAAATTAATCAAAAATAGATTTCGTTTTTTAGAATCCAATTTAGAAAGATTTTTATTTTTGCTTTGTGAATTGTTTACTAGAATTTTTAAATAGTTACTACATTTTTGTAATAACATTTAATTTGTTTTGTTTTTAAATGACTTAATTATGATTTTAAATTAATTATTTTTTTTCTTCTAATAAATCACCTTTTGTCATGTCATGCAGGTACTTTGGGGCAAATATTATTTAATCTTATTTATTGTTAATTTTATAATTTTAGTTAATTTTTTTTAGAGTAGTTTATATTTTATATATATAAACACTTATTATCCTAATTATTTTATAATGCTATACTAATATTAATTATTTATTAACTTTAATTTATTATTTTTTAATCAATATTTTTTATTAATTGCTTAATTAATTAATTGTATTCATTAATTATTATTAATAATTTTGCTATAATTATTATTATAAATGTTGTCCTTTGATTTCTAATGTATGATCTTGTACATAAATTACTATTTATAATTTATTGTATTATATTTTCTATATTATTTTTTGTATTTATTTGCAAATGAATCTAATATAGGTTTAGCTTTTTAGAATCTTATTTAAAAAGATTTTTGCTTTGTGAATTGTTTACTAAAAGAAATAAATTTTAAATAGTTTCTACACATTTTGTAATAACATTTAATTTGTTTTTTATATGTATTATTATTTAATGAACAATTTTATTATTAATTGTTTCATTAATAATTTTGCTATATGTATTATATGAAATTTTGTCCTTTAAATTTTCACTTTATTTTCATATATATATATATATATATATATATATATATATATATATATATATATATATGTATATATATATATATATTATCCTATTTTTTTACAATGTTATACTAATAATTATTTATTAACTTTAATTTATTAATTATTTAATAAATAATTTTATAATTAAGTGTTTATTATCTTTATAAATTACATTCTAAAAAACTAAATCTATTTTTGATTAATTTGCAAGTACATGCAATAAATAATACATAAAATATAATACAATAAATTGTAAATAATAATTTATATACAAGATCATAAATTAGAACTCAAAGGACAACATCTCATATAATAATTTTGCTATAATGCCTTTAATTTCTAATGTATGCGTTCTAATTATAATTTATTGCATTATATTTTATTGTATTTATTTACAAATTAATCAAAAATAGATTTAGTTTTTTAGAATCCAATTTAGAAAGATTTTTATTTTTGCTTTGTGAATTGTTTACTAGAAATTGTACATTTTAAATAGTTTCT
Organism: Garra rufa; assembly: GCF_049309525.1. Lineage (NCBI taxonomy): Eukaryota > Metazoa > Chordata > Actinopteri > Cypriniformes > Cyprinidae > Garra > Garra rufa. The sequence continues at coordinate 40,424,929 of NC_133381.1, forward strand.
ACATATTTTGTAATAACATTTAATTTGTTTTGTTTTTGCTGTGTATCTTATGACACAGGTCCGTAAACCAGCAGAAATAAAATATCCGTGGTGTAAGAATGATTTCACTAAATGACTGTCATATTAACTAGCTGTTTGTAAAACTAGACCAAAAGGTGTTTTTCTTGCTGGCCACTTGTGTAGATGTCTGATGTGAGCGAGAGTGAGAGCGAGTGCATGCATACTGTACATGAGGGCATCTCTGCCGTTCAGCCGGCTGAAAGTTGGAGAGGAAGCCATTAACCTTGGGTTGGACTGCATTGAAGGAGAATTATTAGGCAACGTTATAATTTTATGGAGGGAAGCAATACAAATAAATTCCGATGGCTGGACAGGATAATTGGAGGCGTTGGAAGGTTCTGTAATGAGCGCTGGGCTTGGGGAGACTCGCGCGTGATTTATCAGGCTCTACAGATGCTGAGTGAATTATCACATGGGCCTCGTCTCTTGCCGTAGTGGTAATGTGAAGGAGCGGTCAGGGGCTCAGGTTCAGAGGACCATAGTAATGGCAAATGCAGACCTCAGGAAATCACTTGCTGCAGGGAATGTTTATTAAGCAAAAACAATTCTTACCATGCTCAAAGTTGTTACTGTATTTGCCTGAAGCAAGAAAAACTAAACTATTTGGCAGCTGCCAACTGAGAAAATGACTTTTGTTTGTGATAAAAAAAAAAAAATAAGGATAAAAAAAAAAAATCAGTTTCACTACTTAATTAACACATTTTTTTATATATTCTGTGGAACATAAAAGAAGATATTTTGAAGAATGAAAGTCAATAGGGTCCAGTTATGTTTTGGACACCATTGAGTTTCACTGTACGGACCAAAACAGTTGAAATATTCAGCAAAAAATATCTTTTTTATAACTTTCCAGACAAAAGAAAGTCAGATAGGTTTGGATTTGAATTATGATTAATTATGATTTTAAATTAAAGATTTTTTTTCTCAGAATTAATTACCTTTTGTCCTGCAGTTTCTTTGGGGCAAATATTATTTAATCTTATTTATAGCATAGTTTTTGTTTATTTAATTTATTTACTTATATTGATCTTTTTCATTTTATTTTCCTATATATGTACCTATATATGTATTATTTTCTTATATATTAACTTTATATTATATATTATAAATGTATATATATATATATATATATATATATATATATATATATATATATATATATATCTTTAATTTAATAATTATTTATTTAATGAATACATTTATTTTTAATTGTTTCATTCATTCATTAATTGTATGACTTATTATTAATAATTTTGCTACAATTGAAATTATTAGAATTAATTAAAAAAAAATTATATATATAATATATATAATTTTTATATGAATTAATATATATATATTTAACATATACATATTATATATATATAACTTTTTATTATTTTCACACAAAAAAACAACAACAACAACCAGCAAGAGGAATATTTACATTTTATTGTATTAGATTTGATATATTATTTATTGTATTTATTATCTAATTTATTTTACTATATGTTATTACTTATTATTGAATTATTATCAATTAATCATTATTATTATTATTATTATTATATGTTATTACTTCCATCTTGTTTTTTAAACATTCTGCAAGTATATAAACAATTATGATGAGCATGAACTGCATAAAAAATGTTTTATTCAAACGGCAAATGTTTGGGAAAACTATTTGTACACAGTCATTTGTAGTCGTTATAATTCACTATTAATGCCTACATCTTAAAATGTTAATTAATTCTTTAACTACTAAATCAAAATCTGTTAAAAACAACAATAAAATAGCAACAGACCCGATATCGTACAATAACAAGGGCTTTTGCAACAAAGCAACAAGCGATAAACACTTTCTCTTATACGTTAATCGAAGATTTGCTTTTAACCTGCTGTGACAAACATTTACAATACGTTTCTATATGTTAAACCTAACATCAGTTGTTAATGCAACAGCTGATGAACTAACATAGACCACAAACCCAGTCATAAGAGTCAATTTTTTGAATAAATAAGCTTTCCATTGATGGTTTGTTAGGATATGACAATATTTGGGCGAAATACAACTATTTGAAAATCTGCAATCTGAGGGTGCAAAAACATCAAAATATTGAGAAAATCACCTTTTAAAGTTGTCCAAATGAAGTTCCTAGCAATGCATATCACTAATCAAAAATTACGTTTTGATATATTTACAGTAGCAAATTTAGAAAATATCTTCGTAGAACATAATCTTTACTTAATATCCTAATGATTTTTAGAAAAAAAGAACCATACAATGTATTTTTGGCTATTGCTACAATTATACCCACGCTACTTATGCCTTGTTTTGTAGTCCAGGGTCACAAATCAACATTAGTTAGTGTAATATATGTAAACATGAATTAATAAACAACGACACAATAACACACATTCAGAAACCTGTTATAAAGAGTTCTGGAATATTTAACATCATTATAGCAAAAATGAGGATTGTAGATAAATCCACAGCATGCACAATCACATGTGTCTGTTCACTCACCTGGTTATCAAATTTGAGTGACTGTGTGCCCACTAGAAACCTGATGGCATCTGTCTCAGCTGTCTGAGCTGTCAGAGCACGCGCCTGCAAACATGCCAAGAGGACGACAGCCCATGCATTAATGATACACAGCCAAAATACTAGAAAATACAATGCATATATGACACCAGATGCCTGCGAGCTGCTACCTAGAATGCATTTTTTGAGTATTATAAGTGAGCTCATTAATATGTTTGCTGCCCAAATGGTAGTTCACACAAAAATGCAGCTTACTAGATACACGTCTGCTAGGTAGGAAGCATTACAATTTAGACAAGCAGCTCACTTGATATCCAAAACTGCTGTTTAGCTAAACTGATCATTTAAATGACCTAAAGTGACATCTGTGAGCAGTTAAACCATTGCCAAAAATACTGACTAGGTAAAAATACATCAATAATGTCTGTTCCAGTGTTACTTTAGTATCTGTTACTTTTCATTTTCATTTCATTTTAATTCTGGTTAAGGTTTTAGCCATTTAGTTGTGTGTTCTTGTCATTTTTATGAGCTTTTTGAAAATATGTCTATATTTTAGTTTTAGCTACTTTAGTACACCAAGTTAAGCTAGAAATGAGCTAAAAAGGTAGCTAAAATAAAATATATTTATTTTATTATATTTTATTTTATTCTGTTAATGTTTATTTTATTTTAAGTAACATTTTTTATGGTTTTATTTTTAATTAGGTGAATTTTAATAACCCTGGAGTGATCTTAAATATGTAAACAATGGTACATTTTTTTTTTTTTACCAAAACCATGCGATACATCTTTAGATCTTTTTTGTTAGTAAATGTAAATATTTTATTATTTAAATATTTAATATTTTAGTAGATGTAAAAATAAATGTCTTGTATTTTTGCAATCGCATATTAAATATAAATATGCCATTAGCATATTGAAGTGCTTTTGTATTACCACCTGATTCTACACTTATTTTGTATATTTTAAACATTGTGACATGATTGAAACGGAAAATGTTTATGTTTAATACAAAACCTAGTTTTTCATAACCATCTGATATAAAACGTAAATATCACAACAGTGAAACACAGGTAGCGTTACCAGTTTACTGTAAAACAGCTCATGTATGCATATGATTAAAAGGTAAACAGAGCTACAGTACCTGAAACTCCAGGCCGTAAATAACCGGTGCATCATCCTCCATTTTTATTTACTTACTTATTCATTTATCATTTAATACAGAGTAAAACATTCTCCTGTTTCTCAAATACTAACATCTACAGTAGTTCCGCGAGAGTAAAATAAGACTTACGCAAACGGCGCATGAAAACTACCGTAATACTCTCAATAGTGACTTCCTGCTCTACGTTTTATGAACGTAAGTGTTGTTCGAGAATACCAGCCTCTGCCGCAGCGAAGATGTTTGGCACCTTTTGCACACCGTAGGATTATTTTGCTTACGTCAGTGCGCATGCGTGTGTTTACACTGCTGTCATCTTAGCGTTCATTTCACAGAAGGTAAAGTCATATTTTATGTGTTTTAATCAGGTATAATTGTTTAATTTTCTGTCTCTGCGTAAGAATTGTGAAGAAAATCGCGGTCTACGAAATGTCAAGTCAACTGTTATTGTGTTTTAGTCTAAATTCATCATGCATTTGCTGCATAGCTCTTCAGATATTCAGCTTGTGATTATTATTAATTGATAAACAGCGTTTTAATCATTTATTTCCTCCTTTTTATAATTACTTATATAATTATCGCAGAGGGTTATTTAATTGTCTGTAGTTCTTATTGTTTAGATTAAACGAGAAAGGGTTTAGAGGTTTTGCTGTTTCAGAAAAGCTTAAATGATTAAATCTTTTCTTTATTATTTATTTAGACGTCTAATTTGTATTATAGTATTTAGATATAGGATTGTTTCCTTAAGTATTATCTGAACTATAGAAATGAAAAATATCTTGTGCTATATTCCTACTTAAGTGGGTAAAAACACTGAAGTTTAGCTAGTTGCATTTAATATAAATTGAAACTATAATACATTTACAATCAATTGCAGTTAATGTGCAGTTAAGTGTCCAAAACATACAATCAGTTCACAATTAGGTATATTTTTTCATGTTTCAAAGTTTTTAAACCTGCAAGTTTAAACCAAGTTTTTAAAGCCTCCATTTATTTGATCCAATATACAGCAAAAACAGTCAAATTTTGAAATATTATTATTTTTATTTTTTTTACTATTTTAATAAACTGCTTTCTATTTGAACATATTTTAAAATGTAATTTATTCCTGTGATCAAAGCTGAATTTTCAGCATCATTACTCTGGTCTTCAGTGTCAGATGATCCTCCAGAAATAATTATAATATGCTGATTTGCTGCTAAGGATACATTTATTATTATCATTATTATTATTATTATTATTATTGTTATCAATATTTAAAACAGTTCCGTTTATTTAGGATTATTTGATAAATAGAAAGATCCAAAAAAACAGTGTTTATCTCAAATAAAAAGCGTTTGCAACATTATACACTATACCATTTAAAAGCTTGGATCCAATATACATGTTTTTTAATTTTTTTTTTTTTTTATTGCTTTTGGGAAAGAAATTAATACTTTTATTTAACAAGGGTGCTTTAAGTTAGTCACAAATGATGAAAAAGACATTTATGATGTTACAAAAGATTTCTATTTCAGTTAAATGTTGTTCTTCTGAACTTTCTATTCATCAAAGAAACCTGAAAAAAAATCCACTCAGCTGTTTTCAACACAATAAAATGTTTCCTGAGCAGCAAATCAGAATATTAGAATGATTTCTGAAGGATCATGTGACACTGGAGTAATAATAAAAAAAAATCAGCTTTGATCACAGGAATAAATTACATTTTAATATATATTAAAATAGAAAACTGTTTTTTTTTTAATAATAAAAATATTTCAAAATATTACAGTTTTTGCTGTACTTGGATCTAGTAAATGCAGGCTTGGTAAGTAGAAGAGACCTCTTTAAGTCATATTAAGTATGCTGACGAGTCCATGACTTTTTACAAAGGTGTTCATGTAACTATAGTTTATTTATCAGTAATTTATCCTAATTCATTGATCTCTTTTGTGTTTACACTTGGATCACAGGGAACATCCAGGCTGGACTCATGGACAGCAGTGAAGGTCCAGCTCAGAGGCCTGTTACTCTGGATATAGATGGAGCAGCTGGGACACTAGAAGTCTCTGTCCCACCCCAGACTGACCTGACAGAAGCATCTTTCAGAGAGGAAAGCATCGACCTGGACGCCGAAGCGTTTGTTTCGCCGCAGGATGACAGCAGTCACTCTGTGAGCCTAATAGACAAACTGAATGACCAGATGATGGAGAGCGTGTTGATTTCAGACTCCCCAAATAGTGAGGAAGAGGACGTAGTTCCCATTGACTCGCTTTTGGAGCAGAATGAAGATGAGGAGTCCAAAACACCTGATGGAGATACAGAAGAAACACATGAAGACATAAACGTGACAAGTGCTGCTGAACCTGAACCTGAGGAGACATCTGAGGCTTTATTTGAAGAAGAGAACGAGGAGGAGAAGATTGTACAGGTGGATGACAAAAGGGAAAATGTTGCACCAGACGAGCCAAAACCAGAAGCTTCCATAACGCTGGATACAGCGCTTGAGATGGATATGGATACGACCCCCAAAGACGAGCCCGTCCCGGTGTGTACGATCTTTAGCCAAGGTGTGCAACCCAAAGCACAAGCCCTGATTCCCGACGGCTTTCAGCCCACGCTGGTTAAATCTCCAAGTTTTACCATCGGCAACACAGAAACCCCCAACAAACTTGTCCCTCAAGTGTGCCAGCCGAGCCCCAGCCTCAGCAAGTTCTTCACGGATAGCGGCGCCATCAACCCTGCCTCAGACTTCTTTGATTCTTTCACAACGTCCACGTCTTTCATATCAATCAGCAACCCAAATGCAGAGTCGCCCAAGACGGCAGCCCCTCCAGAATCTCTGCTCTTATCTGCTGCCACCGCTGGGGAAACTGTACCGACCAGCACATACTTTGCTCCAGCTGCTACCAAACCACAAGGAAGCCCTGTGGAGCCCGCGGCTCCCATGAACAAGCTCCAGGCCGTGTTCCAGAGCGGCGACGACCCCTTCGCGAACGCTCTGATCACCAGTGAGCTGGATAAGCGTTATGACGCCTGGCTTCCCTCAGAAGACACCAGGAAAGTGCTGATATCGGTGGCCACACAGCAGATTAGTCCTGTCCAGATAGACAGAGAACAGCTGGCCATGCCTGGACTCAAGTTTGACAACCTGCAGGTCAGTGCAAAATTACATTTTAGAATTTTAAATGACCACAAAATGAACACTGTATTAATATTAAAAGGCATCTTTGCCAATTTCAACCAGCTTTGCATTGTTATCATGTCAGTAGTATATATATAAATGAACAATTTCTTTCTCTGTGTTCCGTCCACCAATATATCCACATTTTTTTTGTCAGCACAAGTCTGCCACACTTTAAAAAAAATTAATTGCTGTCATTGGTTCCATGAAGAACCTTAAACATTAATGGAACCTTTATCCTGGAAAAAAAATTCTTTAGAAGGTTACAAATGGTTTTCTTACTAAGAAAAAAGGTTATTTTAAGAACGCTTCACTGAAAGGTTCTTTAGGTAACCCAAAGTGTTTTTTCTATGGCATTGCTAAACTGCATTTTGAAAACATTGTTTTTAACAGTCAAAAAGATGTTGGATCAGTTGGATCGAGTCCAGTGTATAATGTGTGTCGAATTTACCCTTATGGCAAAAGGGAACACCATGGCACTTTTTGTCTGTTTTCTTTAGTCATGTAGTACAGCTAAAAAAAAACTCCACCTTTCTACAGCTTAGATAGCCAAGGTTTGAAGCTCATCTTGCTTTGGAGCTATTTTGAGTGAATTACCCATTTAATATGGAATATGTATCATAAAGGTTCTTTAAAGGTTAAAAAAAAGAGCATACAATGACAGTTTTTTATTTCCTTTAAAGACTATAAAATCTAAAGTTGAGTTTTGCACCTGTTTTCACGTAACTTAAGGCTTTCTAGACTCCTAAAAATAAAGATTCTTTATTGGCATCGATGGTTTGATGAAGAACCTTGAACATCTATAGAACCTTTCAAATGCAGAAAAGGTTCTTTATAGTCCAAAAAGGTTCATTAGATTTGGTTTATTCTTCAAAATGGTTCATTTTAAGAACTGTTCACTGAAAGGTTCTTTGCGGTACAAAAAATGGTTCTTCTATGGCATCACTGCAAAAACACCCTTTTGGAACCTTCATTTTTAAAAGTGTATTTCTGTAGGAAATAATGCTATTTCAGTGCATACACTACCATTTATGAAACCTTTTGAAAAAAAAAACAGGTAATTTTTTTCAGCAAGGATGCATTAAATTGATCGAAAGTGACTGTAAAGACATTTATAATGTTGCAAAAGAAAGTATCCTGAATGTATCTTTTGCATCACAGGAATAAATGACACCTTACATTATATTAACATAGGAAACAGTTCTTTAAAATTGTAATAATGTTTCACAATATTACAGTTTTTCTCTGTATAAAAAAATAAAACAATCTTTAACTTGCAACAAAGTATTGTGTCTAGTAAATAAACTATTTTTAGCTAACTAAGATACAGTGAATAAACCACAGACAATAGTCACTTTTCATTGCTCTTGGAAAAAACTAAAGCTGTCTGATTTACAGGGCGATGCGGTGAAAGATCTCATGCAGCGGTTTTTGGGCGACCAGGCAGCTATGAAGAGACAGGTGCTCTCAGCCAACTCAGTGGAGCAGAACTTTGTGGGTCTCAAGCGGCTAATAGTGAGTAACAGATCACATTTATTCCTTCATGGAGCTCTTCACACAATGTTTGACTTATTTAAGCACAGACATATACATGCATGGTGTCTTTTTTGTCTTATGGCTGGGATACACTACACATTTCAAAATGAGAGTTGGAGATGAGTGCTGTTTATAGCTGAGCTTCACTTTTTGTACTTTTTGATTGCCATCTCCATTTCTTTTTGAGTTTCATGACTGCCCAAACTCTGCAGATGTGCTCAAACTTGCAGCAACTAGTGTTCATTTTCCCTGGACTGGAAACTGGTGCAAAAATCAGAGCTAAAACCCTGTACTGTAATATTTTACAGCCATTAGTTGGTAAAGTAGCAGTATTTCTATTGGACTATAAATATATAGTCACTCACAATGTGGTTATTTGAATTTAATCCCAATTGTAAACCTCTTGACAAAAACCCAGTAGGATTTTTCTATTGACTTTTGAATTATTATAGAAAATAAACTCTGTGACCAACAAAAGTCTATGATACTCACCTGTTCTGTCCATCATTATTTTTACAAATAAACACAAATGTCAGCCTAGATACAATTGTCAAACTAAAAATATTTCATAAATATACCACAAAACGATTACATGACTTTAACATCACCAACATTAGGTTCCAGATTATTTCTTCAGTATTTATGTTTTATAAAATAAAAAATAAGGTAGAATAGCTTGCAAGAGTGCAATTATAAACACAGTAAGGCAAACGACTAGTGTGTAGATGAGTTTCCTGAACTTGTGTTAAACAGACCTTATTTCAGGCAAAAAAACCCTACTAACTTTAGGACGATGGAACCAGAAGTGCTAAGTTTCCAGGTTTTGGTCTGCAAAATTATGTCATGGCATCATTTTGCATTGAAGTGCCTACGTTTTTTGTTTAATCCAGTTTAAAGCCTACAACACTCATTTCAATCCAATCAGTTTCATTCAGATTGAACTGTTGGGTCGATTGAGGGTTTATATGAAGGTTTTTCAATTTGATTGAGCCACCAATGCATAAAAATTCTGATGTTGCTTAATTTTATATTACTAGCAGAATCATCACACACATATACAGTATATATTAGGAATATTCAATATATCCTTCATATACATGGTATAGCTTGACATATTGCCCATCTCTGTCTGAGATTGTGTGTGTGTGTGCGCAGTGCTGTGCGGGGCAGCGTGAAGTGTCAGCTGGAGCTCTAGGGCCCAAAATTACTGCCTCACTGATTTACCTCTGAACACACAGACTTGCCCGCTGTGCCCACGTCCTTCACCGAATGACAAGGATACGCTGAATGTGTGTGTGTATCTCTAGCAGTAGCGCTGAGCCTGTAGTGTGGCAGTGCCTGTGAAAGCATGAGCTCTAATCCCCAGATCCTGGACTTCACAGACCACATCAAGAAGCTCTGGAGCAGAGAAAAACACACAGAAGATTAGTCCTCTGTATTTAGTGAGGGATTCACAGACAGTGCACTGCATCTCTCTTAAAGATCCTATGGGTGCTAACAAATGCATTTACATTTATTCATTTGCAGGATGCTTTAATCCAAAGCAGCTAACATTTCATTCAAAGTATACATTCATTAGTTCATGCATTTTCTGGGAATTTTACTTTTCGAGCAACAGAAAAGTAAAATTCAGTATCCAATGCATAAGCCCCAATTGGGACAACAATGTCAACGTTTGTCATTAATTGCATTTCTGATTTAGTCATTTTTTTCTTTGTCAAGGCAAAACACAACCAAACGTTGACATTGTTGTCCCAATAGGGCATATGCATTGGATACTGAACTTGTCAAGCCATTTAGTTTTTTTTAATATCCCTAAATTACCCTTCAAAAAGGTTATGCAAGATGTGCTTTCAAATACAGTCATTTTCCGGTTCGCTGCATCTGTTTGGCTTTTGAGGTGAATATTAAACTGCAAACCGCTTAGAGAAGAGAGAAGCACAACTGTGTGTTTATGTGAAGGAATTTGCATGTAGTTTTTCTGCTAGCATCTAATAAGCACTAGGAGAGATCATGTCTTTCATTGCATTATCACGGGATATGTTAGCTGTTTGAAAGAGTCTGTAAATTTATTTAAATTATTCATAAAACCATGCTTTAGTTGAAATAATCATGCAAAAAATATTAAAACAATTATTGTAATCTTGACAAACCAGTAGCAAGGTATATACTGTAAATTCATGTGGTTGACAAAAATGAGTTATTACTTAAATTCTGTTTTTAAAACAAGGCACCACAGGCAGTTTTGAGATTTATTTGATTTCAGACTAGTGGAAAGAAACCCTCCAAAATACACATTTAAGTGTTTATTACACTTTATTAGTTCACTTTATACAATTGCACCTATCGATTATAATTATAATACAATATCTCTAAAGGTTTTATCTCCACTTCAGCGGCACTTACTGTACACACACCAACTTTACAGTTTTATTTCTATCTATATTCAGTATTATCTATCTATATGACAGCATTTTTTGATTAATGGAGTGATAAAAAGAGAAATCCCACATACTCTCTGTAAAAATTTGACTCAAAATGAAATAAGATATAAGTGAAAACGAAATAATAAATAAGAATTTTTTTAATCCAATGTTCAGATTTTTGTTCTTGAAATATATGCAAATATGTTGTGCATATTTAATTAAACACTGCCTTATTTACATATTTAAACATAACATTTCAGACAATTTGTAGTAAAAAACAAGTTCAAGTTCAAGGCTGACCAAAGTGCTTTACAGAAGAGCAAGATTATACAACATACAGAAAACAGTCCAGACAAAAGTACAAAGCACATACTAGTACAAAAAAAGCTGTGGTAATGTATTGATCAACTGGGGAAAGTATAGTCAGATCTATTAGTAACAATTTTTACCCATTTCACCTGAAGCGTTAAAGCTGTGTAATACAAATGGAAGGAAACTTTATATGCAATTCAAATATAGAAATTTTACATTGTGTGTGTGTGCGCCCACCTAGTACTCCCTACGTTATGAAGACTAAATGTCCCCACAAAGATAGTAATTTTTCAATGCATTTTGAACTTGTGTGGACATTATTCTAGGTCCCCACGAGGAAACAGCTCATACATCTGATTTAAGATATAAGTAAGACTTTGAAAGCCTTAAAATGCCTTTAGTTTTGTATACGTACAGTTTGTACAGTATAAAAACCATTATACAGTACAGACCAAAAGTTTGGACACACCGTCTCATTCAACTGAAAAAACTTGAGAAAAAATATCTTTCAGGTGGTCAAATAGCAAATAGTGGAGCTCTGCAGCCACCTACTGGTAAAAGTTATTTGTAGTTGTTGTTTTTTTTAACTTTTAAAACTGGATTTTCCAAAAGATGGGCAAAAATCTTACACTAAACCATGTGAAATTATCCATGTTATCCCCATGAATTAAAGTTAGAAATGTGGGTCTTTTATAAAGTGAATTTTACATAAAAAAGCAGTTTTGTATAAAAACCCATTTAAAAAATATTTATTTATTAATTTATATATATTTAAAAAAATATCACTAACCCACTGAAAACTGCACAAATGTAGAGTAAAAACTTTAATAAACAGACAAATATACAGTACAGACCAAAAGTTTGGACACACCTTCTCATTCAAATGACTTTTGGTCTGTACTGTACCTATGGAGAGTCCTAATTTTGCACTGTGCAATGGAAAAGCCTTGGATAGTTTGAAAAGGTGTGTTGAATAACATTTGTCATTGGCCTTGTGGATATTGTTCTATTTTATTTTTTATATAATTTGTACATAGGACATTTAAGGTATGGTTGTTGAAATAGTCTAGGACTGGCACTGGTGTAGAAGTACATGCTGATCCAGATCTGTCATCCCCAGAGAGAAGAGATGTGTGTCTGTACAGCCGGTGTCAGACAGAGAGGAGAGTCTGAAACACAGTGCATGCCGTTCACCTGAAGCTGAGAGAAAATCACTCATTCGGCAGAAGACAGAGGTCTCAGCCACCCTTGTTTCCCCCCATCTGCTCATTTCTCTCTTTTATTCTCTTTTTCTTCTGATCTGGCTCTTGTCTTCTCCGTACGGGGTTCCAGCGATTATTTTTGGCTCTGAATCACTCTTATTTCTCGCGGCACCATCCTGAGTTCCTCTCCAGCTGTTCAAAATAATGTTACTCCAGCTTATTTTTATGGCCACAAAGGACTGAATCTTGCTTGATCTCTTACTTCAGTGTAGATGGTGAGACAGTTTATGGATTTACAAAAGATAACATTGCATTTACATTGAAACAATCATTTTGAGGTTGAAAGGTTGTCTGTTTAAATGAGTGAAGAAATGGTTTAGGGTTGACCTACATTTTCACTCAGAAATGATTACAAAAAAACGAACAAAGAATTAAACATGAAATTAGACTCAAACTGTGTTTTCTTTGTTTTATTTTGTTTACAACTTAAATATTTTTACAGCGTGCAAAATGGTTCAGGATGAAGGCTTCATCACTTCACTTCTGCTTGGTTTTAATAACGATTCATTAAATATCTAATGTACTGATGAGAAGTCAAGCTGTGAAAGCTTATAAATGTTCAAATGAGCCCCCATAGTACTGATGTTTCTTTACTGTCTCAACCAAAGCAGAGAGGTATGAAATAAATATGAATTAATATAATATAATATATTTAAATACATAAATAAATTCAAAGTAAGTCATTGACCTAAAATGGATTGCATTGTTTTTGGCAATCAAGAATCTTATGGAATATACTGGATTTTTTTTTCTATAACATGGCTAAGCTAATTTTAATTAACTTTTACTTTGACTGGTTGATTCATCAGCATTTTCTCTTCATCTTGTCTGCATCGCAAAGTCCATCATTCAGCCTGGATCTCTGCTTGCATTGGGCGATGATGCTTGCCTGTTGGGTCATTGGTTTTCCCCATTGCATTCAGATTAGAGCTGTCCTTCAGATCATGAGGAATGTTGGTTTGATGTTTTACCACCATGAACCTTATGCGAACATTCATTTTCGTATTAGTAGATTTGTCTGAAAAGCAGTAGATCTTATCTGAGATGATAATGATGTGACAAGAGCATCAGCTTTCTGTAACATGTAGAAAGCATTTGCAAGTTAGCATTCAGTAATTAACCTCTGTTCATCAGGGTCCACAGTCTTCCTTACTCTCGCAGGTTGTTTGACCTCACTGCTGCATTCTTGCGTCTTTACAATCCGCCACAAGGTTTCCGATGTGTCTGTATTTGCTCAGACTCTGATCAGCCTTCTTTCCTGCCAGATGCTTTTGTTTGCTCTAAAGAGCTGACAAGAAAACAGAAAATTGTGGTTGTTGTTAGTCAGAAATGAGGGGACTCTGTGGGTCAGTATCAGAATACAGTGTAATGTGTGCTTTGTCTTACTGCTGATATAATGAAGAGAATTTACTCAACATAGTCTTATAGATCCAATTTTGTGAGTGCATCAGCCAGTTCATCACTGCTATGCTGTATAGAATAATAAAAAAACATTTATTGAAATTGAAGGTGCACTAATAGATTTTTGCGTAACAATGTTAATTTTTGAAAGCACCAAAACAAATGCCCATAGAGACAGAGTGCATTTAGGCCACGCCCACACCAGGGTGGAAAACCAATCCAATGCTCTCCATTGACTTTCTATTGCGGGAAGCTGACTCCTTGTCATTTCTGACTTATAACAAAAAACAGAACAATGTCTAAAAGCTGCTAATTGACAAGATGTACAGTAAACAAGCTAAAAAACACAAAACTACATTTTTACAAGCTGTCGACCCTGAAAATGAGCATTTTTTTTCCACCCCACACATACATACACAACCCTGGCAAACAAGCAAAGCGCTCTCTTCAAAACAGCCTTCTGTTTTCATTAGTTCATTGTCAGATTTTGTCTTTGCTTTGCTTAAAAAGCTGTTATATTTTTGTTCCCATTTTGTATCCTTCATTTCTTTGCATTATCGTCTTGTGTTTTTGTGATTACCGCAATAAATAGATTCACGACGCCTCAACTCTCTTTCCTTCCACAATTAAACCAAATCTCTGTAGCGCTTTTGGGTTAGTAACAATGATAGCTGTTATACAAAGCTCTGGCCACATATTTAGGATTAAAAAGAAGTAGATAAATAATTAATAGCCATAAATGCATTGATATTTTTTGTGTGAATCTCTGTAGTAGCAGCGAATGTCTGACTGTAAAGCGCCAGCTCTGCCATCTGAGCCATCGGCGTGGTTGTAAATTACTTTCAATGAATGTCTTGCTGTAAAGGTGACTTTGGTGAAAGTGTTTAGAATACTAATGAGCTTCAGAGTGGACTTTAAGTTCATCATCAAAATAATTCACTTGTACTGCAGTTTAGCAACATCATCATATTGACATCCCCAGGTATAGTTCACTCAAAAATAAAAATTAGCTATCATACTTCAGTCAAAAAAATCAAGCCATTCACAGAAAATATTAACATCTGTCTTAGTGCTTTTTGGCACGCTCATGAGAAAAGCAGAAATGTTTTGATTCATTAATAGATGCAGGTTATGCACAACCAACTTCTGTATTTTGTAAAACAGGATGCATCACTTCTGTATGTGCTTCGCTAAATATGGAGCTGTTTTACTTCAGATTCATTCAGAGGAGTTACCAAAGATGAGCATAACCAGTGTTGGGTGTAACGCATTACAAGTAACGCAAGTTATGTAATAATATGACTTTTTCCAAGTAACTAGTAACGCATTACTTTTTAATTGACAAGTTACTTTTTCAAATAAGTAACGCCAGTTACTTTTCCCCCCATTTATTGATTAAAAGCTCTCCTGTTCCCTTGTTGAGAGAAATTGTGAGTAAGATGTTACTTTAGTTCTAGAATAAATATGAACATGCATTAATTCATCTCACTCACTAAAAAAAAGATACAGTATTCCTCAAAATGAATAAAAAGTGAAATTCAACGTAAACCTGCAATAATTAAATATGTTAAATAATACAAATATCCTTTATGTAGTTAATCCCATTTTAGTAACTGATGTCTTTCCTGGTGACCTTCGATGATCCAAAGCATCCATACTAATAAGCAAATATTACTCAAGATAATCTAACATTTGTTTTCCTTTTTTTTTAATGTTGAAGAGTTGACATTTTCTCTTCTGCGGGCTACTGTACAGACGTCAATTTACTTTTCTCTAAGCCTGTGGCTTTTGGTGTGAAAAGGCTTTTACATTTGACAAAAAAAGAACTTTTTATATCATAAACAAACAAGCCCTGCCCAGATTTAAAATGTAACGCAAAAGTAATGTAATGCATTACTTTCCACAAAAAGTAACTAAGTAACGCAATTAGTTACTTTTTTTAAGGAGCATACACTGAGCATAACCAATGTTCATGCACCATCTATAAGTTTTCATTTTAATTTTAGATATCTACAAGTTTTTACTTTTCTTCTTCTCACTAACATTCGGATATTAAAATTAAAACGTGTTCATGCAACAACCGTACTGGTGGAGAAGTTATCAGTGAATAACAACTTGCATTTTGTTCTCTTCATCAAACAATTACAAAAAAGTATTTTGTGTCCTTTTTGAATGTTGAAGGTTTTAGTCCCATTTCATTTTACAGCAATTATGTGGAAAAGGGCAACTGAAAAGTGTTTTGTTTTGTGTTCTGCAGAGGTCTAGAATGATTTGAGGATGAATAAACGATGGCAGATTTTTTTTGTTTTGTTGGCCGAACCATGTCTTTAAAAGAGCAGAATCTCTGATCTTTCGTGTGTGAGTGTGTGCGTTTAGAGTCCCCGAGTGTGCAGTACATCAGGAAGGACCCTCATTTCCCCTGTCATTGACTTCTCTTATGTTTTATCTCAGTGGCGGCTGCTGCTTTTGCCCGTTTTCCTGCCAGTGGTTTTCGGCTTCATTTGCCCCTCTAATGAAGATTTAGAGGCTCTGGGGTCTCTGACAGAAAAGGGAGAGAGAGAGAGAGCAGAAAAGAGGAGGTTATAATGCCAGTAAAAATGTAGAAGAGACACTGAACTCAGGATGAGAAATAAACACAGATGGAAAAACAGTGCTAACAAACAGCATCCCATCCAAGGGACTTGTCCACACCATGAGCCAAATTGCAGTGTTCTGCTCAAATCCCAAGTTAGATCGGTCTAAGAATTGCATGAAGTGCAACCAACAAACTGCCCAAGGTCAAATTGTGAATTTGAGTGAATTTGAATTGAAAACAAGGCTGTAAGGGATGGACTTTAGGGCTGCTATAATGATTATTTGTGTATTTGTTTATTCATTCTTTCATTTACCCCAGTCCTTACAGTCTTTACAATAGCATGCACTGTATAAAAATCCTAGATTACATTAATTGTTTTTTGAAATATGTTTTATTGGGTGAACAATTTGCAATTCACACCGTACTTCTATCCCTCACAGTTTTCGTTCCCGTTAAAAATATAAACATAAAGCAACCGTTACTAAGTTCTTGGCTGGTTTTGGCTAATTTTATTCTCATGTCTTGGGAAATCCATTTAATAGATTAGAGTCTGAAAAGCAAAACGCTTATTTATTTGCAATGTGAACAAATCCACTGCAGTGGGATATAATTTTGGAAATGAATCCAGTCCAATTTCAGATTGAGATTTTCAAAAAGTTGCAGTCTGATTCATATATCCATTTACATGAGCATTACATAAGTTCCATGTGTTTTTGCCTTGATAACATAAAAGACAGCTAACATATACACTGCTGCTCAAAAGTTTGGGATCAGAGAGATTTTTTAAAGATGTTTCCTAAGCTCATCAAGGCTGCATTAATTTGATCAAAAATACAGACAAATGTAATCTTGTGAAATATTATTTAAATTTAAAAGAACTGTTTTCTATGTGCATATATTTTAAAATGTAATTTATTCCTGTGATGCAATGCTGAATTTTTAGCATCATTACTCCAGTCTTCAGTGTCACGTAATATGCTGATTTAATATCAGTGTTGAAAACAATTGTGCGGCTTAATATTTTGTTGGAACCTGTTTTTTTGTTTTCCAGGCTTCTTTAACAAATAAAAAGTTGAAAAGAACAGCGTTTATTTAAAATAGAAATCTTTTGTAACAAAATAACTACATCAGTACATTTTTATTCTTTCTTTCTTTTAAATAAATTAATACTTTTTAGAGTGTTAAATTGATTAAATGTGATAGCAAAGACATATATAAAATATTATAAAATATTTATATTTTGAATAAATGCTGTTCTTTTTAACCTTTGAATTATCAAAAACCTGAAAAAAAAAAATAATTAAGCAGCACAACTGTTTCCAACATTGATAATAACAGTAATTAATCAGCATATTGGAAGGATTTTTGAAGAATCATGTGACTCTGAAAACTGAAGTAATGGCTGATAAATTCAGCTTTGCATCACAGGAATAAATTATATTTTAAAATGTATGAATATAGAACACCATTATTTTAAACTGTAAAAATATTTCTACTTTTTTTTCTGTATTTTTGATCAAGTAAATGCAGCCTTGATGAGCATATAAGTAATTATTCTTTAAAAAACATTTAAAATCTTACTGTTCCCAAACTTTTGAGCAGCAGAAGAGCTTTTTTAGCAAATATTTAGTAAATATTCAGTCTGACCCGTTCATAAGACATGAGATGTAAATAATCATAAACAGACATTCGTTTGACATAAAATGTAAGTTAACATACACATGACAGCACTCCAAATGTATTTGCATGCTTAATTTTTTCCTGTTGATCAAATTAGGCCTATACAACCCCTATTTTATAATGATTGAACTTAATGAGGTGTTTATATGAAGTTTTATATGAAACAGATTCTTTGGGTACATATAAACGTAAAACCTAATTTGCTTGTCTCCTGTTTGTATTATAGTAGATTTGTATTCCATTCAGATTAGTTTTGAAAGTTTTAAATGTATCTTGGCATAATAAAAGGCAGCGTCATGGAAAGCGAGCGCTCGCAGTGACCTTGTCATCATTACGGGTGCCGAGTCTCTCTCAAGCCTCCTCCTGAGCAAGCAGCTGTTTGTTTAATGGCTTCATCTCATTTCACAGAGCTCTAAGAACTGGAGGGCAGCTGTGGACCTGACGGGCAGACTGCTGACGGCTCACGGCCAGGGCTACGGCAAGAGCGGCCAGCCCACCAACCACACCACTGACTCCTTACAGGTGACCAGAACCACTAGGACATTGGGGCCAGATTTACTTACAGCATGCGTCAGCACAAACCCTCTTGATACTGTCAGGATTTATTAAAGACACACAGTGAAACATTAGCAATGAAAAGGTGTGGCCACAGTTTTTTTTGCAACTGATCTTTTTGCATATGAAGTTGTAGGAGTTTCCCTTTCCAATGCAAAATTTTTGGGATGAAAGTATTTAAATGATGCATGCACGGTGATTTACTAACATATCAAAGTAAAAAAAAAAGGGGTTTTATGAATTGTTTTCTTAGCATTGCATATCTAATACTCCTGACAAACACAAATAATTATTATTTAAATTATCACTATAGTAAATCATGTAACTAAATGTTATATGTGACCCTGGACCACAAAACCAGTCTTAAGTCGCTGGGGTATATTTGTAGCAATAGCCAAAAATACATTGTATGGGTCAAAATGATTGATTTTTCTTTTGTGCCAAAAATCATTAGGAAATTAAGTAAAGATCATGTTCCATGAAGATTTTTTGTAAAATTCCTACTATAAATATATCAATGTAATTTTTGATTAGTAATATGCATTGCTAAGAACTTAATTTGGACAAATTTAAAGGTGATTTTCTCAGTATTTATATATATATTTTTTTCAAATAGATGTAACTCGGCCAAATATTGTCCTATCCTAACAAACCATACATCAACAGAAAGCTTATTTATTGAGCTTTCATGTGATGTATACATCTCAGTTTTGTCAAATTTAGCCTTATGACTGGTTTTGTGGTCCAGGGTCACATATGTCTTTGAAAGGCTATACTGTACTGTTTAATTTAATACAATTTTTTGGGATTTTATATGAATATCAAACAAAATAATCCTATTCAAGATCTAAGATTAAAGATTTAAGATATTATTAATTGTAGTTACTAACTACAATTTCTGGCATGTAATTTGTAATCAGTAATGGATTACAATTTGTAAGTAATCTACCCATCACTGATCATGGCTGTTTTTGCTGGCAGATCTCTCAAAATTATTAGTTCAAGACATAAAACAGTAAAAAAAAATGTAAATGTAAATATATTTAAGGAAAACCATTCAAAATAATGATGATTTATGCATTTCACATATCATTGCATTTATATTTGTGTGCATTTATATTTTTATATTTTGTGCAAAAGATAAACAACTTACAGGAGTGTTCCATGTTTAATGTCAACAGCTAAATCAACAGCATTTGTAGCAGTGTTGATTTACAAAACAACAACAATCAACCAATAAGTGAGTGTTTATATTAAATATAAATATTCTCTTAAAATAAAAATCTTGGTTAGAGTGTAAGCAAATGGGATCAAATTCTGGAGGATGTGTGGACCACAAAAACCAGTCATAAGGGTCAATTTTTTGCAATTGAGATTTATAAATTATATAAATAATCTTTCCAATGATGCATGGTTTGTTAGGATAGGACAATATTTGGCCGAGATACAACTATTAGAAAATTTAAAAAATCAAAATACTGAGAAAATTGGCATTAAAGTTGTCCAAATGAAGTTCTTAGCAATGAATATTATTAATCAAAAAATAAGTTTTGAAATACCCTACCACTCAAATGTTTACAGGAGACCTTTCTGCTCATCAAGGCTGTGTTTATTTGATTAAAAATCCAGAAGAAAATGTAATATTGTGAAATGTTCATGCAATTTAAAATAGTGGTTTTCTATTGTAATATACTTTAAAATATAATTTATTTCTGTGATGCAAAGCTGAATTTTCAGCATCATTACTCCAGTATTCATTGTCACATATTCCTTCAGAAATCATTATAATCTGCTGATTATAATCTAATCTGCTGAGTGTTGGAAACAGTTGTGCTGCTTAATTTAATTTTATTTTTATTTTTATTTTTTTGAACCTGTGATACTTTTTTCAGCATTCTTTGATAAATAAAACATTAAAAAGAACAGCATTTACTTTAAAAATAGAGTAATAAAACACCTCGTTCAAAGTTTGGGGTAAATTTCTTGCTTTCTCTCTTTGAAAGAAATGAATACTTTTATTCAGCAAGGATGTGTTAAATTGATAAAAAGTGATAGTAAAGACTTATATTGTTAGAAAATAATAATGTTTGAATAAATGCTTGAACTTTTTGTTCACAGGTTCTAAAAAAATATTAAGCAGCACAACTGTTTCCAACACTGATAATAAAAGTAAAAAAAAAATCAGCATATTAGAATGATTTCTAAAGGATCATGTGAAACTGAAGACTGGAGTAACGGCTGATAAAAATTCAGCTTTGCATCAGAAATAAATTCTATTTTAAAGTATATTAAAATAAAAAAAATGGCAATTGAATTGCAATAGTATTTCATAGTATTACTTTTTTCGGTATTTTTGGTCAAATAAATGGAACTTTGATGAAACTTGTAAAAAACATTAAAAGTCTTACTGATCCCAAACTTTTAAGCAGCAGTGTATATGGTAGGAAATTTATGAAATATCTTCATGAAACATGATCTTTACTTGGAATAAAAGAAAAAACGATAATTTTGACCCATACAATATATTGTTTGCTATTGCTACAAATATACCTGTGCTACTTACATCTGTGGTCACATATAAACCATCAGCCTTTGAGTTGGACTAGATCTAATAAGCTACAGTATGAACTCCAAGAGATCTGAGAGCCCATTACTACCATCCTAAATCAAGCATGACACACAACCTGCTAACTAACATGGGAGTTTCCGCTCTTTTTCACACACGATGCGCTGTACACGTGAAGTTGCCTGAAGCAGCTTAGCGCTGTCAGTGTTTTAGCTATCGGTCCGACACCCACTCAGTCCACAGTAACCCACTGACGGCCCGGCGGCTCTGGAGACGAGTAAATCAAAGCACGTACTCGCTTTGATGTACCGCCTCACTTGGCTCCTCACATACTGCTGCAGAGAAAAGTTATGCTGTAATACACCCAGACCTGGAAGCATTGCAAACTACACATACAACATAGCTCTGCATTTGCGGCTGAAAACTACTGCGTGCGACTATGAAAAAACATTTAGGAGCATCATGTGCAACGGACACGATCAGCATATTAGTGTTTGCGCTCAGGGGAGCTTCAAAGGTTTCTACGTGTTTTTGCAACGTTGAGTAATGTATTCTTACGAATCCTTTCATAAACAAAGTGTAGAGAGAATGTAAATAAGAGATTGATTGTGCAGTGTAGAGTGCTTTGTTGATTATAATAGAGCTTTGTGAGATTGCGATGAACTAAGATTAGTGACAGCTTTTAATGATTTTTAAAGGAAAACTCCACTTTTTTTGGAAATAGGCTCATTCTCCAACTCCCCCCGAGTTAATAAGTTGAGTTTTACCGTTTTGAAATCCATTCTGCCGTTCTCCTGTTCTGGCGATATCACTTTTAGCATAGCTTAGCATAGATCATTGAATCCTATTAGACCAATAGCATCGGGTTCAAAAATGACCAATGAGTTTCGATATTTGTCCTATTTAAAACTTGACTCTTCTGCAGTTATATTGTGTACTAATACCAGTGGAAAATGCAAAGCTGCGATTTTCTAGGCCGATAAGATTAGGAACTACACTCCCATTCCGGCGTAACATTCCCTTTGTAAATCACTTTAAGGAGTCAAATCACCTTGTAATAGGAAGGATTATTTTTTTATCAGATTTTTTTATTATTATTTAGAATGTGCTCCTGAAATTTTGACTGTGCTCCTAAATTTTTTAAGTTAAAAAAAAAAAAGAAAAAGAAAAGTAAAAAGTACTTTTCTCCTAAAAAGAAAAGTAAGCATGGAGCCCTGTACAAAAAGAAGTAAATGTTGATTTGTTTTGTTGAAGCAGGCCACTCTTTTCTCTCTACAGCTGTGGTTTGTGCGTCTTGCTCTTCTGGTGAAGCTCAACCTTTTCCAGAACGCAGAGCTGGAGTTTGAACCCTTCGGGAATCTGGATCATCCGAATCTCTACTATGAATACTATCCGACTGTTTACCCTGGAAGACGAGGTAAAAGTTTTTCGGTTCTTTGAGAATTGGTCCTTAAAATAAACTGTTAACAAAGCATTTTACGGACCCCAAACTTCTAAATGTTACTGCAAATTTATCAAATGCAATCCTGATATCAGCCTATTACCCAACAGAGCTTTATTTTAAGACATACTAATATATAATATAAAACCTTCTGCAGTCGGTGAAGTTGAAATGTTCAGACGGTGATGCAGTGCTTGTCTCAGGTCTGCATTACAGGATCCATCTTTATATCAAAGAGGTGCATGATGAAAGCCACGACCCCTCGTTTCACCAGCATGGAGTTGGTTTCTTTAGTGTGTTTCTTGGCAGAAAAACAGCCAGAAAATAACAAAATGTGCATTTGCTTTCTGCAGAAGAGAAAGAACATGCATTAGTGTTAAAAAAATGTGTTGTTGTTTTTTTGCATGGTCTATGTTTGCAATTCCAAAAAAGACTATATTCTCAGAATTGTGAGAAAAAACACGCATTAGTGTTAATATCCCTAAATATGTTTGCGTTTTGCATGGTCTAGGCTCGATGGTGCCGTTCTCCATGCGCATTTTGCACGCCGAGCTCCCTCAGTACCTGCAGAAGTCTCAGGAAACTCTGGACCGTCTCCACAGAATAAAAAGCGTCTGTCAGAAGGTGAGAGCGGCCCTGACCTGAACTTTACACCTCAGCGCCCGCACCTGCTTAGAAATTTAATTATCCAAGCTGTAATTAGTGTTGTAAAACTTCTGTTCCTGTCCTTTCACAGATCCTGAGTAACCTGCAGGAGGGTTTGGCTGAGGACGGGAGTATGATGAACCTCACGCAGGACAACAGACTCGGTACAGAACGCTCAAATCTCTCCTTAACATCTAGTGCAGGTCAAATGAACAGAATGAAACATCTGTCATTCTTTACTCACCCTCAAGTCATTATTACCCTTTGAATTGGTTATTTATGAGATTTCATATAAGTTTTGATGCCCTTGTTACATTACAGCAAAAGCCTTTTTTTTATGATATTGACAAAAGTAGTCCAAAGGGTACATCTTTGGAAATTGAGATTTATACATCATATGAAAGCTGAATAAATAGCTTTCCATTGATGCATGGTTTGTTAGGATAGGACAATATTTGGCCGAGATGCAACTATTCTGGAATCTCAGGGTGCAAAAAAATGATGATAAAAAAATACAAAACATTGCCTTTAAAGTTGTACAAATGAAGTTCTTAGCAGTGCATATTACTAATTACAAAAATTGTGATTAGTTACAGAATTACAAAATATTTTCATGGAACACGATCTTTACTTAATATCCTAATGATTTTTGCCATAAAATAACATTTGATCATTTTGACCCATAGGCTACAATGTATTGTTGGTTATTGCTACAAATATACCCATACTATTTAAGACCGTTTTTGTGGTCCAGGGTCCCATATAGACTGTTTATCCTAAACGTGTGTACTGAGGAAAGACTGTGAAGTCTATATTGATCATCTTGCGCTCACAGACATCAAAGTATTTTTCAAATATTAAAATGCTCTTAAAATTAACAAAGGGGAAACATCAACACAAAAAAAGAAAACTCTGTTTTAAGGTCCAAAACCAATATATATTGTTAAATATATTTCGAAAAATACAAAAATAATATACTGTAGATTATAAAATGTTTATATATATGTAAGTAAATATATTTTTGATATTTTTCATTTATTTTCATCTATTTGTTTTTTGGGGCATATTTAATATATTTTCTAAAACTTTACAATAAGCCCCCATTAGTTAACATTACTTAATGCATCAACTAAGAATAAGCAAGACATTTGTTACAGTATTTACTTATTGATCTTTGTTAACATTAGTTAATACAACTAAATACAGCTATTCATTTCATGTTAGCTCAGGTTAAGTCGTTAATATTAACAGATACAACTTTTAATTTGAATAATGTATTAGTAAATGTTTGTATTAACATTAAGTTAATGATTAATCATTTTGATTAAAATTATTTGAATGCAAATTATTTTAGAGAAAATAGAAAATTAATAGCATTATTTTTTATTACATTCAAATTAACTATTTTTTATATTTATATAAAATGTAACATAAAGCACAAAAAAAACACAATTTTCATTTATCCGAAATTCATTTAATCCGAAAAAAATTTCTCTGCTCCTTGAAATATATTTTGTAATATATTTTGACTTTTTTTTTTTTAAATGATGGCTTAAATGAAATATATTTGCATAGTGAAACAATACAAATATGTTCTGTTTGCAACATATATTACCATATATTTGTAATATATATTGGACTTCTGATTAGATTTGGAAAAAAGATAAAATCACCATTCACCCTTTTCTTTAAGCTTTGAGCATTTAAGCTTTGTCTGGCCTGTGAGCCTGCTCTCTAAAACACCCCGAGGAGGAGCTGTAGATGGCAGCATAAGTTCCCGTCTTGAGCCATCCATCAGAGCAGACCGCTGACGCGTCTATAAGTCTTGCATGCTCGATTGACTTCCTCATATGTTGTTTTGGTGAAGACAGAGATAAATACATGCTTCAGCATTGCTGTGATTTCAGCAGCCCCCCGCCGGCCCACCGCCTGTGTGTCTGATGTGCTTTGAGTGGGACGGACTCCCTCCGTTACGGGCACACATCTCTAGCAGAGCTGCCAGGTGCTGACAGACCAGCGCTCTGATGCCAGACTTCTGCCGCCCCCTGTATTCTCACCCTGAGCTGTTTTAGTGTGGCTGTTCATTGCTCCTGTTTGTCCCCAGGCAGCATGAGGAAGAGAGGTTAATATCCAATAATCCTATAACATTTAAGGTGCCAATTTTGTCTGAGCCGACGGCTCTTTAGGTTCAAGTCAGTATCATTTTCAGGATAATCAATATCAGTTTCTGTCCTTCATTTGGTGTGCTAAAGAAAAGGGCAAAACAAAAAATTAAGTGAATTTGAATTAATACCTCAGATATCTTGTGTATATATTGATATGTAATTATTTTGATTGACATATCAAGAAAATAATTGTATTACATTTTAACTCTGTAAGGCCTACTGTATCATATTTAACACACAAATAGGTCTCTAAATAATCAACATGATCAAATGTGACCCTGGACCACAAAACCAGTCTTAAGTCGCTGGGGTATATTTGTAGCAATAGCCAAAAATACATTGTATGGGTCAAAATTATTGATTTTTCTTTTATGCCAAAAATCATTAGGAAATTAAGTAAAGATCATGTTCCATGAAGATTTTTTGTAAAATTCCTACTGTAAACATATCAAAATGTAATTTTTGATTAGTAATATGCATTGTTAAGAACTTAATTTGGACAACTTTAAAGGTGATTTTCTCAGTATTTTGATTTTTTTGCACCCTCAGATTCCAGATTTTCAAATAGATGTATCTCGGCCAAATATTGTCCTATCCTAATAAACCATACATCAATAGAAAGCTTATTTATTGAGCTTTCATATGATGTATACATCTCAGTTTTGTAAAATTTAACCTTATGACTGGTTTTGTGGTCCAGGGTCACAAATATGAAAATCACCTAAAAACCAAATAAAAAAAAAACTACCGACTCTTTTTGGAATGTGTCACATTGTGATGTCATAGTGCGACAAAAGCCCGTCTCTGCAGAATCAGATCAACACACTGACATCTGCCTAATCCTTACATTAGGAAAGAGGGGATGAACCTTATCCTTAATAAAGCTCCAGATCGTGTCAGTAAGAACCTGGCCATTTGTTTGCTTCATTTTACCGTGGATTTGTTCAACGCAGGATTTTCAGAGAGATTAAAACTCTTAGGCCCGGTTTCACAGATAGGGCTTAGACTAAACCAGGATTAGGCCATAGTTCAATTAGCACATTTAAGTGATTTTTCATAAACTTGCTTAGAAAAAAACATTACTTTTGTACGTTTTAAGACAAAATAAAGGCACTGATATATTTTAAGACCAGTCAGTGCAAGTTTTTTTTTTTTTTTTTCAGTTAAAACAGCTCAGACTTACAATTTAGACTAGAACTAGGCTTAAGCCTCGTCTGTGAAACTGGGGGTTAGTCTATTAAGTCTATTAAGACTTTGCTGTGCTAACTACCTCACAAATAGAGGTACAGGTTTCTTGTACACTCCTAAAAATAAAGGTGCTTCACGATGCCATATAAGAACTTTTTTTGTTTAAATGGTTCCATAAAGAACCTTTAACATCTGAAGAACCTTTCTGTTTCTTCTTTGTTCTTCAAGGTAATAAAAATGTACGAAAGAAATGGTTCTTTAAAGAACCTTTGACTGAATGGTTGTTTGTGGAACCAAAAATGGTTCCTTTATAGCATTGCTGTGAAGAACCTTTTGAAGCACTTTTATTTTTAAGAGTGTATTTCGATTTCGGTAACTTGTATGGAAAGCTGTTTTTCTGTTGCCACTGAATACAAATTTTTAAAAGACAATTGCAACTTTTTATCTCACAATTCAGACTTTTTTCTTAGAATTGCAAGATGTGAATTCTCAATTCTGACTTTGTATCTCATAATTCTGACTTTTTTCTCACAATTGCGAGTTTATATCTCTCAATTCTGACTTTTTTTCCTCGCAATTCCAATTTTTCTCATAATTGTAAGATGTTAACTCGCAGTTGCATGTTATATAGTCAGAATTGCGAGATACAAACTCTTAGAAGATCAAATTCTTAGAAAAAAGCATTGTGAGTTTATATCTTGCCATTCTGACTTTTTTTTCTTGTAATTCCAACTTTTTCTTCATAACTGCGAGTTATGAACTCCATTTCTGAGGAGGAAAAAAGACTATATTCTCAGAATTGTGAGTTTATATCTCACAATTCTGACTAATAACTTGCAGTTGCTCACAAATTCTGAGAAAAATTCTGAGAAAATCTTGCAATTCTGACTTCTTTCTTATAACACAAGTTTAAATCTCTGAATTCTGAGGGTTTTTTTTCACAATTAAGCGTTTATATTAGGGATGTACGATATGAAAATTTTTTGCCGATACCGATAGCCGATAATTAAGTCCTTCTTGTGGCTGATACCGATACGTTCATATTTTTATATGATAATTTTGTGCACCCAGGAGAATACAAAATCTGAGATAAACTAATGAAATGTATATTACTGTATATATCTGGGTCTAACAATCATAGCAAACATCAGTCCTGACTCTTCAAAAATGTTTTTATTTTTTGTGTAAGGCACCACAATTCTAAATAAATAAAATGCTTTGACATTTGTCAACCTGGAACTTCTTTCTTATAACACAAGTTTAAATCTCTGAATTCGGAGGGTTTTTTTTTCCCCCACAATTAAGCGTTTATATCTTGCAATACTGACTTTTTTTCTCACAATAGTTATAAAGTTGCGAGTTATAAAGTCTATTTCTGAGGGGGAAAATATTACTATATTCTCAGAATTGCATGTTTATATCTCACAGTTCTGACTAATAACTCGGAGTTGAATGTGATAATGTCAGAATTGCGAGATACATACTCCAAATTCTGAGAAAAAAGAAGAATTGTGAGTTTATATCTTGCAATTCTGACTTCTTTCTTAAAACACAAGTTTAAATCTCTGAATTCAGATTTTTTTCTAGCAGTTGCGAGTTTATATCTCACAATTCTTAATTTTTTTTCTCGCATTTACATATTTTTCTTATAACTGTAAGATGTTAACTCACAATTGTAAGTTACAAAGTCCATTTCTGAGGTGGAAAAAGACTATGTTTTCAGAATTGTGAGTTTATGTCTCACAGTTCTGACTAATAACTCACAGTTGCATGTTATAAAGTCAGAAATGCGAGACATAACCTCGCAAATTTTAAGAAAAGAGTTACAATTGCGAGATATAAACAAAAAAAGAAGTGTAAGTTTATATCTAGCTATTCTGACTATATTTCTCAGAATTGTATTTTTATATCTTGCAATTTTGTCTTTCTTTCCCAGAAATGCATTGAAATATTAGAATTCTGAGTTAGTTTTTTAGGAAACTGAGAGTTTATCCATTATATAACATAAAAAAAATAATTAAAAGGCAGTTCATGACCCCTTTCAGTATGTTTTCAGGAATATTCCCACAGTTGTCATTGTTTGTGTGATAGGCGAGTGGAGGAAGTCACACAGCATCAGTACTGAGACATACGCTGAAGTCTGTTCACGCTCACACACACATGTGAGATCAGATCGGCTCTCTGATGGGGGTCTACAGCGAGCCAGAGGGGAAAAATAAATGCAATTGTCACTGTGTCTTTTCCTCCTGCTCTATAATTCCCGCCAGCAGACAAATAATTGATGGTTCAGAGCCGGGAAAAAGAAGGAAAAGACTGCAATTTCCAATTTCATTCCATTTGCTCAGTCGGTCTCTCTCTCTCTCTCTCTCTGCTCTGTATTTCAGCCTCCATCCAGCTGTGGAGGTCACGTCTGAGCAGGGTGATGTACTCCATGGCCAACTGTCTGCTAATGATGAAGGTACGTGAATGGAAGAGCTAGAAAACATATACTCGCACACACATTTATTTCTGGCCTGAATTGTGTCTATGAGCATGCACAAACTGCAGGGTCAGAGATTACAGGCTTTCTATTCCTTTAAGCAGTTGACTACTGATAAGATAGCTTTTCTGATTATTGTTCTACTGGTAAAACAGTGTGTATGCACACATACCATATCTCTATAGTATATACTCTTAGATATAGACTGTCAGTAGCTTAAATTGTTATTTTTTTAGCTATCATGTTAAACAAGTGCCATCTGCTGGCTAACATCTGTAGTGACACACATACGTTGGTTAGAAGATTCACTACAAAGAATCTCACAAACCTGAATTATTGCTGTAGTGCATCTTTTTTTTTAAATATATATTGTATAAATGCCGTACTTGGATTTCCTGGGGATTTAGGGGGGAAATTTGAAAATTGAGTTACACTTAATTTAATGGTACAGTGTAACTAAATTCAATCATTTAAATTTAAATCAAATTAATTTCTTAAATTGTTATCACTTCTATTCTGGTTTATTTTCTGTAAAATTAACATAAAAAAGCATTCCACTCCATGTTGTACCATGTATGGTTGTGTGTATGAAAAATACATTTTGAAAATGAAAAAGGAACATTTTTAATTATTCTTTAATATTTATTAACAATATGCATTTAGTATACTAATATATTTATTAATATATGTACTATATTAGGGTTTGTTTTTTTGCATAGAATTATGCATAATTTAGTTATTACTATAATAAGTACATTTATTTATTAAACAAGGACACTCTAAAATTTGACATTCATGTTGTTATATGAAAAAGAGCTTTATGGAGATTCTGAAAAGGATTAATTCACTTCCAGAATAAGAATTTTCTGATAATTTACTCACCCCCATGTCATCAAAGATGTTCATGTCTTTCTTTCTTCCTTCGAGGTTTTTGAGGAAAACTTTCCAGGATTTTTCACTATATATTGAACTTCAGTGGTGGCCATCGGGTTGAAGGTCCAAATTGCAGTTTCAATGCAGCTTCAAAGGGCTCTACATGATCCCAGCCGAGGAATAAGAGTCTTATCTAGCAAAACGATCTTTCATTTTCTAAAAAGAAAAAAAAAAAAAGTAAATACTTTTTTTTATACATTCATATACCTTTTAACCACACATTGGAAAGGTTTCACGCACTTAGTTCTTCGTCTTTGTACTTCAGGTAGGGTCCATTTTCTCCTCCAACAAAATTGTCAAACGTTCACTGTAAACAAAATCTGTAGAAATTACAGTATTACTGGCAGCTGGTTGCCAGTAACTTACTGTAGATTTAAATTTATGCTATTTACTGGCAACAGTTTGTTCAAAGTTAATTGAACATTAAACATTAACAAGTGTTTATCTTTACAGAATAAAACTAAAATAATAGCCTCATGCAAAGCATTCTGGGAACCAAAATCTGAAGGAAAAAAACAGAAAAAGGTTGATGAAGGTTTCTGGTTCCCAGAATGCTTTGCAGTAGGTTGTTATTTTATAGTTTTATTCTGTAAAGACAAAGACTTGTTAATGTTCAATGTTCATTTAACTTTGAACAAACTGTTGCCAGTAAATAACATAAATTAAAAATCTACAGTAAGTTACTGGCAACCAGCTGCAGAATTACAGCAAATTTTTTACAGTGTTGTTTTATCCTTTTTTTGTAAAGGGGGTTTGACTTTCTTTGCATGTTCGCTTTGTAAACACAGGGTTGGTACTTCCACCTACATCATGTTTTGCTAGATAAAACCCTTATTCCTCAGCTGTGATCGTGTAGAGCTCTTTAAAGCTGCACTGAAACTGCAATTTGGTCCTTCAACCCATTGGCTCCCATTGAAGTTCTCTTTATGGAGAAAATCCTGGAATATTTTCCTGAACATTTTGTATGACATATTTTTTTGTCTGGAACTGAACTAATCCTATAGAAATATTTCAACAGAATGCTGTTTGGAACAATGAGATGTTGTATAAATGATGACAGACTTGTAAAAAGCTCGCTTTATTGTGAATATTTTCTCTTTCACATGAAGGACTATGTGCTGGCAGTGGAGACGTATCATTCCATCATTGAGTATGAACCTGAGCAAAAAGTGCAGCTGCTGAGTGGAATCGGTCGCATTTTCCTACAGGTGAAAGCCGAGACACTTAAACACCACTGCGATCCATGATAGAATTGTGAACTTTAGGACTTTAGAATTGTGGTTTAAGGACTTAGCATTAACACTACTGTCCAAACGTTTATGGTCAGTCATTTTAAGAAATTAATAATAATGTTCATTAAAGGTCTGCAAAATAGGAAAGAGCCTTGCAAATGCTGTAAACCTTTAAGTTGGCCCCATTTTTTAAAATATGCTCTGTTTACCTGTGAGAGAAAAGCCAGTGATTATTGCACAGAACTGTTATCATGTCTGCTGGATGAGTGAATGTTGTCTTTACTCTGCAGCGTTGCTTGTTTTTGAAGAGGATCAGAGCGTCTGCTTCCCTCTTCATGTTTTATCTCCACACAGACGATAATTAACGTTCTGTTTGTTCATATTATTAGATTGGAGACATCAGAACGGCTGAGAAGTATTTTCTGGATGTGGAAAAAGCCTGTCAATCAAAGGGAAAAACACCTGATGAAGACACCTCAGTCCTGATGAACAGGTAAAAGCTGATTTCTGCTCTATAACAGCAGCATGATTTCAGTCATTTAATGAAATCTGTTTACACTCCTGGTCAAATATTGGAAAGAATTCAGATTTTTCACATTTTTTTCTTTTGTTTTTATGTTTTTGAAAGATGGTTTTGTCTCTTCTGCTCTCCAAGACTGCATTTATTTGATCAAAATAGAGTAAAAACGGTGATATTGTGAAATATTATTACAATTTCAGGTTTTTTTTGTGTGTAAATATGTGTCAAAATGAATTGATTGCTGTGATCAAAGCTGAATTTTCAGCATCATTACTCCAGTCATCAGTGTCACATGATGCTTTAGAAATAATTTTAATATGCAGCTGAATTGTTATTACCTAATTTTCCATTCTGTTAATAATGGTTCTTATTATTCATAATATTTAAAAGATTTTTTATTTATTTATGCTTTTTTTTATCCTACAGTGTACTTGGTCCAAACTTTTGAGTGGTATTATGTATCTCAGCCTATTAATGTTAAAAATATAAAGCAGCAAAACTGTTTTTAATATTGTAATAATAATCATAAATGTTTCCTGAGCAGCAAATTAGCATATTAAAATGATTTCTGAAGGATGTGACACTGAAGACTGGAGTAATTATGCTGAAAATTCAGCTTTGATCATAGGAATTATTATAAAAGTAATTGACTCAATTTGTAATTAAATAAATGCAGCCTCTTTCAAAATCTTTAAAAGATGGTAATTATTTCAAACAGTTGAGCTCTAGTGTATGTGCTTCTGTAATTCCCTCTATCCTGAATGTGATGTTGTCCACAGGGCTTTTGTTTATCTGAGTCAGAATAACTATGCGGACGCACACACGTCTTTCTCCAGTGTCTTGAAACTTGATCCCAAGAACCCAGTGGTAAGATCTTACTCTGATCTTGATCTCGTATGACCACCAGAGAAACAGCAGCTGATGTTTACAACACTAACATCATCTTTGTTCTTCAGGCAAATAACAATGCAGCCGTGTGTCTGCTGTATTTGGGAAGGCTGAAGGAGTCCCTGGGCCAGCTGGAGAGCCTGGTGCACAAGGACCCGGCGCTCTACTTGCACGAGAGCGTGCTTTTCAACCTCACCACCATGTACGAGCTGGAGTCTTCACGCAGCACGCAGAAGAAGCAGGCTCTCCTCGAGGCCGCCGCTTGTAGGGAGGGAGACAGCTTCAACATCCAATGCCTCAAGCTAGTATGAGATGAGCTGCAGTCCAGCACGCAGGACGTTACTGAATGATTACGAGTCAGACAACAGGTTTGAATGAACAAGGTGGTTTTACAGGTTCATGTATGTTGTACAGACAGGACCAAAGTTAACTTTATAACTCAATGATATTTGCTCCGCACAGGACAAAAAAAAAGGGTTAAGGTTGCCCGTGTTTCAAGAATTGAGAAATGCTTTTAAATGCATTAAATGATTGTTTTTGAAGAGTCTAAGCTAATTATAACTGTACTGTGTATTTCTGAATATGAGAAAAGGAAATCTTGTTAATAAATGTGTGAAAATATGATATGACGTTGAGATGTGCTTTATAAATCCAGCATTTATTTAGAACAGCTGTTGTTTTTTTTTTGCCAATTATTTGATTTCAAAATGGCATTTTCCCACCATTTTTAATTATATGAAAAACCTACTTTTTTTAACTCCTCCTAGACTGCTGGTTCAATTCTCAAGAAACACATTATCCTAACATGATCATAAATAAAAGTTGACAAGAAATTTGATTTATCAAAGTGTTGTGATGATATAATCCAATTACAGTCTGGCATCGTCCATTTTGACTTATCAGCCTATATCTGCTTAATGCAATGTTTTAGCTTAGCGAAACTTGATACACACAGACAAGCAATCATTCTGAAGACTTGCACCAATTTGCATCCAAATCTGCCCATAGGGGGCGCTACAACTAAAAACCTGTCGTAACACCTCAACAGTTTGATCAAGGCAAATTCAATTAAAAGTGTTTCTTCTTCAGTGCAAGTTCTAACCAAGCCATGAAAAATCAGTACGAAACAACAAAAATATCTGCCAGGAGCCAACCAACTTATGCAGCTAATAGCATGCATAGTGAATGACTGATTGTTATAAAATGTAGCATAATGTATGAGGCTGTGTACAGAATTATAATAATCTAATTCACATTTTTGCTAACAACTCTGAACTTGTGAATGCTAGAATGAAATTGAAATATTTCTATATGAAGACATGCTTAATCAGTGTTGCGGTATGAATAGTAAAACAAACCCTTACGTGTTATACATTAAGTTTATTAGTGATCATGAAGACAGCATGTTCTCACATCAACAGATAGTTTACTTCGTT
Source organism: Garra rufa (assembly GCF_049309525.1). Lineage (NCBI taxonomy): Eukaryota > Metazoa > Chordata > Actinopteri > Cypriniformes > Cyprinidae > Garra > Garra rufa. The sequence continues at coordinate 40,459,078 of NC_133381.1, forward strand.
TTTCTAATATGACATCTGTAATATGACAGCTTGTTCAGCATTTTTGCATTGCCGTATTACTGCTTAATGCAAATTACTGTTAATCATGAAAACAGAACAGTTTGTAGTTGTTTCCCACATCTTTTAATAAAAAGAATGCATTAAACTACCACCCTCCTAGCAGCCTTTTAGGTTCTCTATAATTAATCATCATAATTATCAAAATACAATTAGTAATGATTTATTAGATCTAATACTCAAGATTGTAACCCAAGTTGAATAAAGGCACTACAGTTTGATTTTCCTGATCATCACTGATTAAGGGCACAACAGCAATCCTGTGATTCACTGCTTCAGCAACACTAAACCAATCCTATCATGCATTTTAGGAGCACCTCAGGGAGTTCATATAGGCCTTACGGATATCAAAGTCATCAGCTGGACGGTTATAGGCCTTCCAGACTGGCTCACCGACAAACAGACGCATGGCTTTAGTGTAGTCCTGGAAGAAGAAAAATAGCAAAACATTGGTTTATTTTAAGGAACAGTTCATCCAAAATGTAGATGAGTTTGTTTATTCATCAGATTTGGAGAAATGTAGCATTCCATTATTTGCTCACCAATGGATCCTCTGCAGTGAATGGGTGCCGTCAGAATGAGAGTCCAAACAGCTGATAAAAACATCACAAGTAATCCACACCACTCCAGTCCATCAATTAATGTCTTGTGAAGCCAAAAATGCATGTTTGTAAAAAACAAATCCATCTTTTTTGACATTTTTAACACATCTAAAATACATTTTTCAGTTCATAAACTATAATAAAGCTTTCTCCAGTGAAAAGTCCATCTCTTGCTATGTCTTACAAATCTCTCAAAATCGAGCCACATACTTGTTTAGAGCTGTTTTGACTTGGAAACGGTGCTTGATCTGTGCAGATTTCTCTCCTAATTCAGACCTGACCACTTTTTGAAGTGTTATTATGGATTATGGAATCATATTTGAATTAAAAATGTCTTAAAGATGGATTTTTTTTTTCATATAAACATGCATCTTTTGGCTTCACAAGATGTTAATTGATAGACTGGAGTGGTGTGGATTATTAATTTTTTATCAGCTGGACTCTCATTGTGACGGCACCCATTCAATGCAGAGGAACCATTGGTGAGCAAGTGATGGAATGCTGCAATTCTCCAAATCTTGGATTGCAAGCAAAGTTTCATTTTTGAACTATTTCTTTAAAAGCATCTGCTAAATGATTGAATGGAAATGCTTTAGCAAATTCTGAGACGCATACGGTTTCATCAACGGTGAATCTGTGGTAAATTCCAGCTGGTAGTGTGATAAGATCCCCTTTAGATACAGCTATCCGGATCCAGCGGTCATCTTTGTCCCTCACATCAAAGTAAGACGACCCGTCCAGTATATAACGGATCTCATCGTCGAGATGAAGATGTTCTTCATAGAACATTTTCACCTGGAAGGTAGAAATTTAAGATTTACAACTGGATTTCATTACTAAAGTTGGCATAATGTATTTCATACAAAATAAATCATGTGGAAATGCATAACCTACTTTGTTCTCATAATTAGGAAGTTTATCAGGGTGAATAGTTATGATATCCATATAGGAAAAACCCTTTTCTTCACGGATCTTCTGCAGCTCAGGGTCATTTTCATAAATATCAGCATTTAACTGAAAAAAAAAAGAGCACAACCATTAAAATCTGAGGACTTTTGTTGTTTTTGTGTCAATGGTATATTATTATAGTTCATGTTATTGTTTTGAAGTAAATTTTATTTTCAATATTGTCTGTTATGTTTTCACAATGTTTTTATTAACTTTTGTTTCTTGTCTATATATACTATATAATTTATTTATTCTATAATTTTACTTTTGTTTCAACTTAAATTAAACCAAAACGTAAGGCAGTGCCTTTACAACTAGCCAGATATAAAATGAAGCATAACATAAGTTCAAGATGTTTTATATTTTATATAGATATGTCAGATGTCTTTGTAGTGCAAAATTTATGAAAACTAAAGTAAAATCCAATAGATACCACTATTAGATTATTCTGTTTGCATATTTAACGGTGTTTGGGTTCGCACCGAGTATCACATGATGCGTGTGGAATAATAATATCTGCGTGATTTCGGACCGAACCTTCCAGTAATAAACTCCGATCTGCTCCAGTTGTTTGAGAGACACGGGTTGGTTCGGGTTCAGTCTGTGAGGGAGTTTCTGGTCCTCAATGGACTCATCCATATACCATGCCTCGATTCCACTCATCATTATCATGCCGTTTATTCCGGTAAAGACTAGAAGGGATACATGATTCGCTACTGGGCATGCGCACATCAATCTAACGTTATTTTTTATCACATTGTACAACAATAATACTGTTTTTATTATTATAGTAAGGGCTAAGTTTAGGGTTGGGGTAGGTGTAGACGTTAAAAAAAACACAATCTAATAGGTAGAAAAATTAATTTCATTGTTAGTTTCCGGTCGTAGACATATCCCTTCTAGCCACTCGGAAGCCTAAACACTACTGCGTAAAGCTGTGCTTTTCAAAGTAAAAGTCTACTACGGTAGCAACAACAATAACAAAAATTGTCGAACGTACACATATATTGCTGATTTGTATATGCTCTTTATTTTTTTATTTCAAATTCAAATAAAATATCCCATCATTCCAGTAAATATAAAATAGATTAAAATAATGAATCGAATTTGTTTGTTTGTTTGCTCAAAGTGAACGCAGACACGCTGTTTAGAATCGTTATAATACAAATTTAATAAATATAAAATATAAAAATAAAATTAGTTCCAGTTTTGTTGTCGATAAAGAGGTACCTGCTTTTATGCACCCCACTGCTTGTCTGACTTTTATATCATTTGATTAAACTTTTATTATGAAAAACGAACCGTTTTGACCTTTTGCACCGCTATTTAGTCTATCCCACCGTGTTCCGCTTCACAGTATTGGGGGCTTTTATCATTGTGAATTCAGACTCCAGGTTTGTCAGACATTCATCTTTAAATGATTTTATTTGAACAGTTTCCATTTATCGATTTTACATAAAATGATGTATGAATGTATGGCTGACTCCTTTTTTAGTTTTAAAGTTTTCACTTACAGCGTAATTTATCTAGAATTACAGCAGATAATCAAGCGGCTATCAGATTCGCTAACTAAGCTAGCCTCATGCTACATTGTTGTGAAAATATTCGCTGTTTGATTTAGTTACAAACGTTATTTACCCAAAACGGAAATAATTCGATTCTGAATTCTTTTGAAGTGGAAAAGGAAACCATATTTCCTCATAGTCAGATTTGAGGAAACTCCTCCGCTTTGTGCGGTTAAATCAAATACCACAGTAATACCATTGATTTGAGATAGACGGAAGTAATCTATGGTATTCTTTCAAGTACCATCTAAATACAACGGTATCTGCAAATAGTAGTCGCTGTGTATATCAAAGTACAGTAGTAGTATTACTATTAGAAACCATCATTGTACCCTGGTATCACCACAGTACTTTTTGTAAGGGGTTTTTGTTTACATATATCATAAACCTTCATGTTATGTACTAAAAGTGCTTTCTAAATGTAAACAGTCTTAAACCAATCATGCTCAGCTCACTCATCAACTTTACATTAGCATGACATAATAATGTAATATGATATATGACACATTTCTTCTGTTATGTGATCTCAGTCCAGTCAGATCCAGAGCTGCTGCTGTTTCTATGATCTCTGGGTCACTTGACAGCATCAATGGCTGATAATGTGGAAAATGCTGTCAATAATGTGGTAAGTAATGTGATTTCCATTGTGGTTTGTATAATGCATATGTGTTTCTGTATTACTCACTCACTTAGTATACATTTTCACAGTAGATTATTTTATTTTAATAGTTATTTGGCTAATTTTGATCATCTTGTTGCCTTGTTTCTTTGTCTACTGTTATGTGGTGGTGTTTAAATTGCAAACTAGTGTAAACTCTTGTGTAAGAGCGAGGTGGTGCCGCACCCTTGTGAGCCCAGCTCCAGCATGGAAGCGTCAGGTGGAGCGTGTCAGATAGAGCTATTTATCAGTGTTTGTAGCTGGAGGCTTATCTCAAGCGTTCTGTCAGTGATCGCAGCTGGAAAACTCTGGCACTCGCTCTGTGTTTTCATTTCCTCGTCACGTGGATGATGGGATTTTGAAGTACTTTGACACTTGTTCGCTTACGTTTTTTTTTATATTATTGTACAGATAACATTGTTAGATTGCTCAAATGTTAATTTCCTTTTCCACAGGTTCATGGCAATAAAGAGCTTTGTTGGAGATACTCATTTGCAGGGAAACTAGAAACAATTCATCTGTTTATATTTAAAAAAAAATTACATTTTAACTAAATCAAGCTCTAGATTTTGACTGAAAATATTTAGATTCTTTATTAGCCTTGTTTACAGCTGTGTTCTTTGCACTTTAATTGTTTAATTGTTAATTGTTTGTTGTTTTATTGTAGGGCTGTTTAACAATTAATCATGATTAATCGCATCCAAAAAGTTTTAGTTTACATATTTAATATATTTATATTTGTATATATTTAATAAAAATATGTCAGGTTTATATATTAAAAATCTGTATATGTAATACCAATTATATAAATATAAATATATACATGTAAGTATTTTCTAAATTCATACTGTATGTGTGTGTATTTATATAAATACATAATAAGTATGCACACATATTATGTAAACAAAAACATTTATTTTGGCTGTAATTTTTCTGTTAATCATTTAACAGCACCATTTTATTGTATTTAAATATAAAGGCCAACGCCTCAGTTCTAAGTTTTTATTGTATGCTGTTATAAAAGCAGTGATTATCATCAATATAAAGACATTTATAAAGTTGCAAAAGATTTCTAGTTCAAATAAATGCTGTTCCTTTGATTCTGTGAATACTGAAAAGTAAAATATATCAGCACAACTGTTTTCAACATTGCTAATAATCATAAAGAAAATTGAGCAGCAAATGAGCTTATTAGAATGATTTCTGAAGGATCATGTGACACTGAAGAGTGGAGTAATGATGCTGAAAATTCAGCTTTGATCACAGAAATAAATTACATTTTAACATTTATTTACATAGAAAACATCTGTTTTACATTGGAATAATATTTCAAATTTTTTACCGTATTTTTGATCAGGTAAATGCAGACTTAAATTTTAATTTTTACTGATATTTTATATAATTCTATTAATAAAGTTTCTAAATAAAGCCCTATGCCCAAAAAGTCCAGTACAATTTGCATAGTTGTCAAAGTTATTACATCGAAAGAGAGTAAAAAGTCACATAATGTTGACTTTTAAAATGCATTCAGATTACAAACAGTTATTTAAAATTCTATTAACATTTCACGGTTTTACATTATTTTGCTATTAAATAAATGCAAGCTTGGTGAGCAGAAGAGACTTACTGACCCCAAACTTGTGAACATTAGTTCCAAAACGCAATAAAACAGACACTGACTCTTGATTTTCTCTCTGCAGTCAAATGATGGGACGGAGGCCAACCGTCACGCCGAGACGGGCAACACAGCGACTCCCGGCCGTAATGAGGTGGAGCTGAACGGACAGCCGCCCACCCCTCGACCTCCACAGGTGGTCACAGACAGCGAGGAGGATGAGGATGAGGAGCTGACTCTCAAATACGGAGCCAAGCATGTGATCATGCTGTTTATTCCCGTCACGCTGTGTATGGTGGTGGTTGTGGCCACGATCAAATCGGTCAGTTTCTACACGCAAAAGGATGGACAGCAGCTGTGAGTATCAGATTTAAAATCAAAAATGTTATTAGAGTTGGGTTTTTTCAGCTCTACCCTACAGGGCTGCTTGATAGAATTAGTTTGTTCATGCCTAGAATCAGTAAATGCTAAATACTAATCAGCATCACGTCCTGACATGAACCACGGATGTGTTTGTTCAATGCAAGAAATATCACAGTTCAGCTGCTTGATCACCTGAAACCAGGGAAATTACAGAATATCACTCTGAATATCAAAGCATTACTGTTATTGTAGATTAGTCCGGGTAATTATGGGTAACTAAAACATAAAAAAATTATATCACAATTCTAAAGGAACGTAAGAATTGTGAGTTTATATCTCGCAGTTCTCACTTTATAAGTCGCAATTGTGAGTTTGTGTCACAAGTCGGACTTTATAACTCGCAATTGTGTAAATATCACGTAATTCTGATTTAAAAAAGTAAGAAATGTGAGTTTGTCTCGCAATTTTGACTTTATAACTCACACAAATCACACAATTCTAAAGAAAAATGTAAGAATTGTGAATTTATAACATGCAATTCTGAAGAAAAAAGTATTGTGAGTTTATATCTCAATTCTGTCTTTATAATTTGCAATTGTAAGTTAATATCACACAATTCTGACTTTATAACTCACAATTGTGAATTTGTATCACGCAATTCTGAAGAAGAAAGTCAGAACGAGTTTTGAGTTTGTCTCACAATTCTGACCTCGCAAATATGATAAGTATGGATCGCCACTTTCTGTTGTGTTTATGTCTTTTAATTCCATCAAAAAAAGTAAGAATTGTGACTTTATAACTCGCAGTTGTGAGTTTAGATTACACAGTTCTGAAGAAAAAAGTCTGAATTTTGAGTTTATATCTCGCAGTTGTGAGTTTACATCACGCAATTCTGTCTTCATAACTCGTAATTGTACGTTTATATCACGTAATTCTGAGAAAAAAGTCAATAACTTGCAATTGCGAGTTTATATCGCGCAATTCTGAGAAAAAAGTCAGAATTGTGAGTTCATATCTTAATTCTGTCTATAACTCGCAACTGTGTTTATATCACGTAATTCTGATAAAAAAAGTAATAATTATGAGTTTGTCTCACAATTCTGACTTTATAACTTGCAATTGCAAGTTTATATTACACAATTCTGAGGAAAAAAGTAAGAATTGACTTTATATCTGACAACTCTGACTTTATAACTTGTATAAAAAAAATGTATTAACTGAAATAAAACTTGTAAGCATTATTTCTAATTTGCATTTTAGTATGAAAATACTTAGAATCAAATAAATTAATAAATAAAAATGAATTAAAAAAGACAAAAAATGTCAGTGACTAAAACTTTAATTTCAAATTCTGAATAAAAAAAGCTAAAAATAAAATCTAATTCAAGACATTAACAAAAACTATGATAGTATATGCTGCTAAAATAAAAGTTGAACAAAGCCTTAACACCATATATTACCCATCGGTGCATAATTCTGCACCTTTGTGCACCAGATGTGAAGGCCTCCTCCAATCATAGAGACTCTCAGATGGCCTCTGTTGAAATGAGGCCTCTAACAGCGCTGTGGCAAACACACTAGAAACCACGGTGTACTAAAAACCACTCTGAGCACATTAGCAACATCCTGCCAACCACACACAGCTAACTACAGTCATGGCGCTGGAAAACAACTCTCAATACCTATTGCCAAAGAACATATTTTTATCAGAAAACGTAAGTTTGAAAGTCTAAAATGATTTGTGCATCAGTACTGTATGGGTGGTGAATGGATTGAAGCTGGTCAGTGTCCAGAGATGCAGTTGCAGAGACTGTCCTCCAGACAGTGCTAATGCCTCACTGACCCCCTCGTTATTGTAGAAATTGTTGCTTTGTCCTCTAACATCATGTTTGCATATGACATTTTATTCTGTATGATAACTTTTACATTTATGAACCAAAATCATGCCTTGTCAAATTATTTTGCACTATATATATATATATATATATATATGAATATACACATATGTACACAATTTCAGTTATGCAGTTATTTATTTCATTTAGAAATAATATGCTATTATGTTGGCATAATAGAAATGAGATTGACTTCAGGATTTTTCCCCCCTCATTCTAGTAGAAATATTTGGGGTGTGAAATGTTTGTCATAAAGGGTTATTATTCGCAACTAAACCAAAACCATTAAAAAATATGTTATTATTTGAAATAAAATAAATATTAACTGAAATAAAATCAACTTGCCGAGGCAATTCTTCTCACTTTCATGTGGTTTAAATTGAAGTATTAAAATAACTATTAAAAAATATTTTACAAAAATGCAGCACAACAAACTTACTTAAACTTTAACTAAAATTGACATGAAAAATGAAAATATAAAAATAAAATGTATTCAGAATTGAAAAAAAAACCATATTAATGGTACTAAAATATAATTGAATTAAATATGACCATGTATTTATAATTTGTATCGTAAGAGTTACCAGATTGTAAAAGTTCACGTTCACTTAAAATATTCTGTGTTTCAAAGGTTTTAATGCTTTATTATGGTTGATAAGAGCGAAGAATTGAGATGAGTTGTTGAGCATAATTAGAATAGACATAAGTTGACTCTGTACAGAACGTTTCAAGTTAATTGCATATATATTTAGTATATGATATGAACTTAATCTTTAAAATATTACGGATGTGACAGAACACTAAAGTGTCCAGACGTCATAAATCTATCCTTTATGAATCCAAAAATCATTGCTGTTAAGACAAAGTGAGTCTTCCATCTTTCTGCAAAATGCTTATTGTTTACATAAATTAAAACATCAAATATAGTCGGATGAAAATGTCATTTTTCTTTATGTGCACCGCTTCAAATTTCTATTAAAGCACATTAAATGGACCTAAATGCACAACTTTAACAGCCTTTTGGTAAATACTTTATTTTTATGAGAAGGTTGACCATTTGCATTGAATTTCTTTATTGTTTTTGTTGTTGTTGTTGTTTTCTGTTGAAGTATAATGATGTGTGCCTCTTCACAGGATCTATACTCCATTCCGTGAAGACACAGAGACGGTGGGTCAGCGTGCGCTCAACTCCATGCTCAACGCCACCATCATGATCAGTGTGATTGTGGTCATGACCCTGGTGCTGGTGGTGCTCTACAAGTATAGATGCTACAAGGTCTGTAAACTCTGCTGTCTGTGTGACGCTCATGATGTGGGCGTCTCATGCAGTCTTCTTGCATCCAAGTTGCAGGTTCACTGCAAAAAATGCTTTTCTTACTTAGATTTTTTTGTCTTGTTTCCAGCCAAAATATCAAAAAATTCTTTTCTTTTTCAAAAAAAAGGATTTTCTAGATAAGTAAAAATTATTTTCTTGTTTTCAGAAAAAATGAGTCAAAATGAAGTGCATTTTTGCTTGAAACAAGCTAAATAATCTGCCAGTGGGGTAAGAAAAATAATCTTGTTTTCTGTTTGAAATAAGATTTTTTTTTGCTTACTCCATTGGCAGATTATTTTGCTTGTTTCAAGCAAAAATGCACTTAATTTTGACTCATTTTTTTCTGAAAACAAGAAAATAATTTTTACTCATCTAGAAGATCCTTCTTGATTTAAGAATCTTTAGATATTTTGGCTGGAAACAAGCAGTGTTCCTGTTATTTTGGTGTGTGTTTATTTGTTTTTGTTTTTTTAGGTGATTCAAGCCTGGCTTTTCTTCTCCAACCTTCTCCTCCTCTTCTTTTTCTCCTTCATTTATTTGGGGTGAGTTCTGCAAAACACATGAGAGAAAATGGGGAAATCTTGTAGTTGTCCTGGAAAATTATTATTTAAAAAAAAAAAAATATTGGAAGAAAATCCATAAAATCTAACTGGGGGGGTGTTTGGACGATATGGCCAAAATTTATATCACAATATTTTTCTTAATTTCAGTCGATAAGATATAATTCTGAAATCAATATGAACAATATTTTTAAAAAAATCCTTAGAATTACTGCAAAGAACGCCACAACAGATGTTATACAATACAAGCTTCTGAAAAATGAATTTGCCAAGTCTGTGAAACCTCCTTCTATAAAATCTTTTTAAAAATATGATACAAATAAATAAAATGTTCACCTTTTGCTTGTATTTAGCCATAAATACCTTCCAATATATTAAAAAAGTCTTCCTTTAATATTATTGTTAGCATAATAAATAATGAACTGATTTAATTTATTTTCAAATAGGTAAATAAAATAATTTTATACTTTCAGTATAATTGTTTATTTTGGTATGGGACTGAAATTGGTTCTGAAAATCATTTGTTCTAATGTATAATTAAGAGTCATGGCCATAAACTGTATGTTTTTAAAGACTTCTCGATAGAGTAATATATAACTTAAGGGCAATCTCCTTGTCTTTTATTCCCACCATAATTTAAAAAAAAAAAAAAAATCCTGTAAAATTCTGGTAAATGATCACTGAAAAAGAGTGGGAACCCTGAAATAATATTTGAAAAGAAAAAAGTGATTGATATTTTATTAAAGACCCTGTGAAACTGCAGTTTTGTGTTCTGTACCACTGAGATATTATTATTATTGTTATTATACTAAGTAGTATTCATTTTTATACCTGGCATGGGGGTAAATTATAAACAAACAATCAAAAATAATTAAAACATTTTTTTTTATTAAAAATATATTTTTTATAATTTTGTAAAATAATAATAAATAAATAAATAAATATTTCTAGTTAACTATAATCATTTTGGATAGAAACTGGCATTCGGGGTGAAGAGAGCATTTGATTGGAGTTTTCATTTGTTATTGACGAATAATCAAGAAGTAAAATGTGGTGTAAACGCCTGATGCCCATGCCTGCACAGCTAAAAATGCTCTTCTTTCTATGATTTTTTGGTCTTGTTTCTAGCCAAAATATCAAATAATTCTTTAATCAAGAACGATTTTTTTAGACGAGAAAAAATTGTCTTGTTTTCAGAAAAAAAAAAAAACGTCAAAATTAAGTGCATTTTTGCTTAAAACAAGCAAAATAATCTGCCAATGAGGTAAGAAAAATAAAGTTGTTTTCTGTTTGAAATAAGATTTTTTTTTTTTTTTTGCTTACCCCACAGGCAGATTAATTTTGACTTGTTCTTTCTGAAAAAAAAAGAATGTATTTTTTGCTTGTCTAGAAAATCCTTCTTGATTTAACACTTTTAGATATTTTGGCTGGAAACAATACAAAAAATCTAAGTAAGAAAAGTGTTTTGTAGTGTGATGCTATGTTATAAAAGCATTGCTTTTGATGAATCTTCACACCAGGGAAGTGTTCAAAACGTACAACGTGGCCATGGACTACTTCACGTTAGCACTGATCATCTGGAACTTCGGTGTGGTGGGAATGATCTGTATCCACTGGAAGGGTCCGCTGCGGCTCCAGCAGGCCTATCTGATCATGATCAGTGCTCTCATGGCCCTGGTCTTCATCAAGTACCTGCCTGAGTGGACCGCCTGGCTCATCCTCGCTGCTATATCTGTCTACGGTCAGTCACTGAGACACCATTCGATTTGATGAGTTTATTCGGTTCATCTGGGGTTATTTATAGTTATAGGCTATAGGCTAAACTACTAATAATTACTGCTTGTATCTTTTTTGCTCTTCTGTAGATCTGTTGGCAGTTTTGTGCCCGAAAGGACCTCTGCGTATCCTTGTGGAAACAGCTCAAGAGAGGAATGAACCCATCTTCCCTGCTCTCATTTACTCTTGTAAGAAAAACCTATCAGTGCTTTTGTCTTCTCAGCCTGTGGAACATTGATTTTAGAGTTTTAGTTGAATATTTGGTTGTTACTGTCACATTTACATGTGCACCCATTTGATTTGTCAGCAACCATGGTGTGGCTGTTTAATATGGCGGACAGCGCTGAGACCAGGAATAATTCCAGCCATCCAGTTCCTCAACAGGAGAACCAGGGTGAGTGTTTGCAAGAGCTCCTGAATCACATATGCGTGTAATAATTTGCATCTTCACAGACAATTCACTGAAGAAATATTCATTTTAGATGTATGTCTAAAACAGGCTTCCTTGAAACATTGGCTAGTAATATCCACGCTACCTTTAAAATTTTAGTGTCAGTTTAATGTTTTTGAAAGAGGTTTCTTCTGCTCACCCAGGCTGTGTTTATTTAATAAAATAAATAACAAAATATTATATTAATTCAAAATAAGTGGTTTCTATGTGAATCTATGTTAAAATCTAATTTATTTCTGTGATCAAAGCTGCATTTTCAGCATCACAGTCTTCAGTGTCACATGATCCTACAGAAATTATTGCTGATTTGCTGCTCAAGAAACATTTCTGATTATTATCAGCCAATTAACAGTTATATGCCACTTTTTTAAATTATTTGTGTCGACCAATATGTTTGATCAATGTGTTCGAAGACATGTCTGAAACAATTTATTTTAAATTGTTTTGACTGTTACTTTTTTTTAACACAAATTTTTTTTTACACTTTTTTATTTTTTTACTAATAATGAATTATTGGACAGAACTTTTAAAGATAATAAATGTTAAATGAAAAAGAATTATAGAGTTTGCTTTTCTATTATAAGTAATGGAACGTTATGTGTTATGATACTTTTTAATCTACTGAAAGCAAATACACATTTATGTAAACTTTGTAAAAATATAGATCTTCTGAAGTGTGCATTTTCAAAATTTATTTGTTAAAAAAAATAAGATTAATAAAAAGTGAAACTAAATAAAAAGATTATTGAAAGAGTTTTTTGTACAATTTTTTTTTCAAAAAAAATATTTATATTTTTTTTAACATTTTTTTTTTAATTTAAAGGTTTTTTTTTTTACTTTTTTTCGAAAATAATAATAAAAAAAACTTTCATTAATCTTTTTATTTAGTTTCACTTTTTATTAATCTTATTTTTTTTTACAAATAAATTTTGAAAATGCACACTTCAGAAGATCTAACAGTTTATATATTATATTATATTATATTATATTATTATATTCATATATAATTTTTTACTAATAATTTCAGCAATTGTTATATATGTTTTTTTGCTGTCTTCATTGATATTGGCAATTAAAAAAATGCATTCTACATCAGCAGCACTGACTGCGTCTGATTAGTATTTGCCTCATTGTGTTGTTTCTGGTATGTTTAACTCTTCTCCACTTTTCTGCGACTGCTGTAAATCACTGTCAGTGTGAATGTTCCTCATGGCATCTTTCTTCCTTCTGTAGTGGTCATGGCACCCACGGCTCAGCCAGAGGATGATGGCGGTTTCACACCAGCGTGGGTCAATCAGCAGCAGCATCAGCTCGGCCCCATGCAGTCCACTGATGATAGCAGACGAGAGATCCAGGAGATGGCCTCCGCCCGCCCACCGCCTGCGGAAGACGATGAAGAGCGTGAGTATCTGCAGTAACTCATCCCGTTCCAATCCGGTGTGGAGGACACCCAAAACCTCTCAGTATGACTCCTCTATGTCTCTGAATTCTGTGTCATGTGATGCATCACACATGATCAGTGCAAAATACATGTTTCAATAGAGTCCAGAATTTTGAGTTGAGTTTCATTTAAACCACGTGTGGACGTAGTGCCATGGAATTGGCCACAGTTTGTGTTTAACAGAATATAAATCATTAAATAAGTCAGTAAATAATGACAAATTACAAATTATATTGGCTATTAAAGGATTAGTTCACTTCCAGAACAAAAATTTGTAGATAAAATCACCCCCTTGTCATCCAACATGTTCGTTTTTTGAGGAAAACATTTCAGGGATCATCTCCATATAGTGAACTTCTATGGTGCCCACGAGTTTGAACTTCCAAAACGCAGTTTAAATGCAGCTTCAAAGGACTCTAAATGATCCCAGCCGATGAAGAAGGGTCTTATCTAGTGAAGCAATCGCTTACGAAACAAACTGACAATTTATATACTTTTTAACCTCAAATGCTTGTCTTGTCTCATCTCTGCGATGCGCATGTGTAGTCTGTGTGAATACAGTTAGGGTATGTCGAAAAACTCCCATCTCGTTTTCATATTCAACTTCAAAATTGTCCTACAACGCTGTTTTACTTTTTTTTTTTTTTTTTTTTGTAAAGGGTGTTTGGTCTTCTTTGTATGTTCACTTTGTAAACACTGGGTCGGTACTTCTGCAGCGATGTAGAACAATTTTAAAGTTGGGGAAGAAAATGAGATGGGAGTTTTCCGACATACCCTAACTGCATTGATCCGGATCACACAGACTATGCATGTGCATCGCAGAGACGAGACAAGACGAGCATTTGAGGTTAAAAAGTATATAAAGTGTCAAAAATAAACGATAGTTTCTCTAGATAAGACCCTTCTTCCTCGGCTGGGATCATTTAGAGCCCTTTGCAGCTGCATTAAAACTGCATTTTGGAAGTTCAAACTTGGGGGCACCATACATATCCATTTTATGGAAAGAAATCCTGAAATGTTTTTCTCAAAAAACATAATTTCCTTACGACTGAAGAAAGAAAGACATGAACATTTTGGATGGCAAGGGGGTGAGGACATTATCTGTACATTTTTGTTCTGGAAGTGAACTAATCCTTTAAATATGGTTGCTCACTTCTGTTGTACATAGGACTTTATGCACATGCTGATGTTTGTGTGTGTTTTTTAGGGGGTGTGAAGCTGGGTTTGGGAGATTTCATCTTTTACAGTATGCTGGTGGGTAAAGCGTCAGCTACAGCCAGCGGTGACTGGAACACCACGCTAGCCTGCTTTGTGGCCATTCTCATTGTAAGTATAACAAAGAAACAAATACAACTCGCTAAAATGAAATAAATCAGGTGGTTTTCTCCAGACATGTATAAAGGGCCCTCAAAAATATTAGGATACTTAAGGCAAGACACTACAGGGAAAACAATAGTGTTTTTCATGAGCACTTTTTTCAGTATAATGGATGGAACACATCCAAAGTACAAATTTAAGTGTTCATTTTAATTACACTTTATCTATTTGTTTATGTAGATTTCAATTACAGTGCATATCTATAAAGCCATATTTTTTCTCCTGCACTGAAACCAAATTTTTTCTTAAAATATTCAAAATGTTTCCTTGTTGTTGACAGTATTTTCTGATTTGTGAAATGATTAAAAGATCCTTCTAAAATCCCCTCTGTAAAAACCTTTAACTCTATGATATGAACAAAATGAAACGGAAATGTAAACCTGGCTTCATCAAAAGTCCAGGTTTCAGTTCTGCAAATTAGTGCATATTTAATTATATGATAATGTGTCATTTGCACATTTAAACATTACAGAAAACTTGTAATACAAAACTGTTGTCTCATCATTATGAGTTAGGATAGTTAACATTTCTACCCTATTCATATAAAGTGTCTTGCTAAAAGTCAACATGAACCCATTTAAATGTGAAACAGGATGTTCGGTGAGTAAAAGACTTGATTTTATGCATCACATTTGATTGGACTGTGTAAAGTGGGGACATCATCTGAAAAATAAAGTAATTTATTTTAATTTTAATCAGAGGTGGAGTTGCTTATCATATTTTGCTGAAAGATTATGAACACTTTTTGCAGTAACATGCACAGATGAATCGTTCGCAAATAGTTAACTATCAAAGCAAGTGTCATCTCTAGAAAATAATGTCAAAGTATCAAAATGACTTGTTCAATTTTTCTGTTTAATTTTTGTTAGTATTCACAATAGTCTGATTTGATGTCCTCAGGGTTTATGTCTGACTCTGCTCCTCCTGGCGATCTTCAAAAAGGCCCTTCCAGCTCTCCCCATCTCCATAACCTTCGGCCTTGTCTTTTACTTTGCCACCGATAACCTTGTGCGGCCATTCATGGATGAGCTGGCTGTGCATCAGTTTTACATTTAGCACGGAGGAGAGGTCACTCCTCATGCACTCCACTTTACAGCCAATTCCCAGAATCCTCTCGCAGGGAACGTGAACCCTGTAGACTAGCAGACTTTTCCTCTTCCTCTGGACACATGACTGGATTCGCTGTTTTTTTATTATTAATTACAGTGCCTCTCCAGTGACTCATCTGATCCTGATATTTGCTTTGGTAACATCTTCAGGCGATATGCTGAGCATTTGTTTGATTGGAGAAAACGCAGACCATCTTACATGTAAGAACGGATGAAAGTGATTATGACTTTATCACTTCA
This sequence comes from Garra rufa, assembly GCF_049309525.1. Classification (NCBI taxonomy): domain Eukaryota; kingdom Metazoa; phylum Chordata; class Actinopteri; order Cypriniformes; family Cyprinidae; genus Garra; species Garra rufa. Next base: position 40,475,050 of record NC_133381.1, read on the forward strand.
TTCGTTGTTTGATGAACTCTGGTGTATGGAATGGGACCAGAGCTTGCTTTGTCCACCAGATCTTGGATTCACTTTCTAGGCATTACATTAATTCCAGCTCCGATATAGTGAGCATTAACCCAAAGCTCTCTGAATGATATTGCTGCACGCACAGAGGTAGGTACTGTTTGCTATTATTGGTCTTCTGAGGGTGCCTGTGATGCTTCGAGTTTTCATTTTTAACATCAACAGAGTCCAACCATTTGACCATTTTTGAGACTATGTTCTGGTTTACTCTAGCATTAAATCAAGTGCTGATTCAAGCTACTGTTTTGCTCTTATGAAAAGTGTGAGAGCGTCATTTTGGAATGTATAAACTTTCTCTTTCATTTCCTACGTGTTTGGTCAAGATGTCAGGAGACTGTACAGGAATTGTTTGTTTGTTATTTTTTTGTTGTTTTGTTTCTCTTCTTTTTTTTTATTTACCAGCAAAACGGTTGACGAATGACTTTTACTTTCATATTACCCACACCTTTGTCATTTCAAGAAAATGCAAATGTTTTGTAACTAAATTGAAAGATTCACAAATAAAGGGGTTGCTCATTTGAGCAAATTTCAGTGTCCATCATCGAATTTTCTGTTGAATCATATGAGTCTTGAGCACACCTGGTGTTCACAATCGTCTCATTGATCTGATCTTAAGTAGATGCTAATATGTAAATAGGGGTCCAAACTCTTTTATGATCAGGGTTGCCAGGTCTGTGTCAAAAATCCAGACTAATCATGGGCAAAAGCATTTTCAAGGCTATCAAAATCTAGTCACTCATATCACGTTCGGAGTTAGTCAAAAACAAAATAAGAACATGTACTCATAGTATAAGGCTGCCAAAGTTATCCAGTTATGTACACAATGCATGCAGAAGAGGATTTCTTTATTCAAAACGAGCAGTCCAGGTTTCTGTGTGAACTGTTTTTTAAAAAATGTGGTTCTTATATAAGAGTTGCCATGACAAATAGGGGATTTTCTGTGAAATCTGAAAACTTCAATTGCCCAAGATCTGCAAACAGCCTGCAACAGAATTTCTGCAACTATTGTTGACTTGTCCAGACAGCAAATCGTTGCTTAAATCTGGACAAAAGTTGCGTAATGTATACACATGTTCTGATCGTATTTTTAACCAAAGAAGCCCGTTCAGTCCCTCATGTGTGATAGTTCCTTGAAAGAACAGATTAGAAATGGCATAATAAAAAATAAGGTCACCACCTTATTTAACCCTTAATATTACCTGTTACAGGTGTTCACCTGTAGTAAATCTGTAGCCTTCTCTTGTAAGGCTTAACTGGACTGTCCAACATTGTGGACATTACAGAACAGTCAAGTCACATTACCGTTGGGCTCGTTGTCTTTGACCTATTGTTCAGTCTCACTAATGTTGAAGGGCCTGAAATTGGTGGGAACATTTTAGAAATTCCACAATATTGTAGGATTGTCGCCCCTCTTCTGAGTCCCTGAGCCTTTAGAATTGGCATGTTGCCTAAAACTCTAGGTAATAGCAGTTCCCATGGGGACTGCTTGGCACAGGATTTTGGGAAGGCCACTCTCTTTTGTGATTGTACCTTGGTGATTAACGTCAAACTGAGCCTTCACATTCCACCTCAAGTCTACAATTATCTTATGCCACAGGTGAAATCAACACATTTCCAAAAAAAAAAAAAAACACTGGCACATCATTAATACTATTGCTTAAGAACTTGGCATGCAACTCATTCCTCAAATCTCTGACTTGCAAGTTTTTTTCTGGAGGGCAATAAAATGGTTTAAAATAAATAAATGAATAAAAATCTCAGTTGAAATAAG